>NC_135811.1:92571705-92864205 GCF_964213995.1 Mustelus asterias
CTAAGGGCGGGATCTGAGCGTAATACGGATCGGAGCCCGGAATCCTCTTTGCAGCGCGCCCATACGCTTCTTGCCGGCTCCGGTCCAATCCGCGCTGTGTGGGGGGAGGGGGGGGGGCGCTTAGCGCTGCCGGAATGATCGGAGCTCTGAACTGCGCATGTGCAGTTTGAAAAAAAAATCTGAAGCAGCGCGCCCGGGCGGGGAGAAAAAAAAGCAGAGAGCGGCTCTCTGACCCAGATCATTCTCGGAGTGGGGGGGGGGGGGGGGGGGGGGCGGGGAGGTGGGAGGAGAGGGGGTATGACGGATCATCCTCTGGGGGGTGGGAGGTGGGGCATGATGGATCATCCTCTGGGGGTGGTCCGCTGTCACTCTGCGGCCGATCGGTGGGGAGGGAGGGGGCAGCGTTCCGCTGAGGTGAATAATGACAGTCTTGGTGTTTGAAGTATGCAGCCACTCCGGCAGGAGGGATTCGTTCCTCTGGTGGGGAGCAGGGATTGCCCGCAGAGTGGCAGTGCCCCCCGCCCCAAGAGGATGATCCATCGCGCCCCATCTTGTCCTCCCACCCACCCCCCCTTCTCCAGAGAATGATCTGGGTCCCGCCCCCCCCCCTCCTCCCCCCCGCACCCCCCCCCGCACCCCCCCCCCCGCCCCCCCCCCACCCTGCAGAGGGTGATCTGGGTCAGAGAGCCGTTGCAGTCTCTGACCCCGCTCTTCGGAACCTGCAGCGATGACTTCGGTCTTTTATTCTGCAGGTCGCTTACAGTGCGGTTCCAGATCGGACCTGAAGACGGTAAAGTGGGATTTGCCGGTCGAGTTGGGCGTGCGGTTCATTATGTCGATTTAACTGCATGCTAATGCATTTAAATCGTCGGGCCACCCAATTCGGGTGCGGACCGCGCCCGAATCGGGTTTCGGTAAAGCCGCGGTCTGCTCGGATTCGGGTGCAGATCGCGTTAAAGGCCCGACGCCTGACTTTACTGCGATTTCGCACCCGAAAATGGGCGCCAATCTTTGGTAAAATCGGGCCCATAGTGTCAAAAGTGACACAGAAAGGTCGATTAATGTTTGAAGCAGCCAGGCTAGTTCAGAACTGAGAACAGTGGCGTTAAGTCATTCTGCCCTATTGTCATTGCTGAGCTGATTGGGCATCTAATAATTGGAGTATTAGTTATGGCAGCACATTGGTGTTTGCTCATATTGTATAAGATTACGAAGTAGAGCTCAGAATTACTTGAAATGTAGTATAAAACTATGAAAGACATGACTTTCTATAGAAACAAAGGAACAGCCTAGGGTGACTGTCTGTGTGGAGTTTGCACGTTCTCACCGTGTCTGCGTGGGTTTCCTCCCACACTGCAAAGATGTGCAGATTAGGTTGATTGGCCATGCTAAATTGCCCCTTAGTGTCAGGGGGATTAGCAGGGTAAATATGTGAGGTTAGGGGGATGGGGCCTGGGTGGGATTGTTGTTGATGCAGGCTCAATGGGCTGCATGGCCTAATTCTGCACTGTAGGGGTTCTATGATTGTATAAAATATCTGCTTACTTGGCTATGCCCAGCATCAATACTGCTAATTACAAATCGGTTTCGTTAGCCACATGGCTACTACCTTCAACACTTTCTTTAAAATAATTGCATTAAAAATACAAATAAACATTCCACCAGTTATCCTTATTCGTTGGCAGAAAGAAGACACGATGGAAGATTTAGAATCGTAGTATAGAATCCTACAGTGCAGAAGGAGGCCATCCGGCCCATCGAATCTGCACTGACCACAATCCCACCAAGACCCTATCCCCATGCATTTACCCCCAACAAGGGGCACTAAGGGGCAATTTAGCATGGCCAATCCACCTAACCCACGCACCTTTGGACTGGAGGAAACCGGAGCACCCGGAAAAAACCTACGTAGACACGGGGAGAATGTGCAAACTCCACACAGACAGTGACCTGAGGCCGGAATTGAACCTGTGTCTCTGGCGCTCTGAGACAGCAGTGCTAACCACTATGCCACCGCCCCAAAGTCAAATCAAATCAAAAAAACATGCACTTCAACAGGAAATCACAAACACTGAAATGAAAAATCCTCTTGTCTGAAGAGGTTGATTAATTCACCCAAGCCACCATGCCACCCCTGTAAAATGGGGTAAAGCCGTGGGAAATAATGCATTAAGAAATATGTGGTACATTCAAAAAGTACTTCTCGCAGTTACTCAGTAGGAAAGGTGAAGAAACCTAATTCCTCAGTCGAGGATAATTTGAGCTCGAACTAGCGACAGCAGCGTAACAACACAATTGCAGGTTGTGGATGTTGCTGATGGTGATCCGTTCAGGGGTGTTCAGCTTTGCAAGCATAATAAATGGGAATCATAAGCTCATGTCAGCAGAGCTCTGGAAGAAATCCTACATCCAAAGACTCCTTCAGTGGATTTTATCTGAGTAACAACTCCTAAGGAGACCACGCTCAGCACTTCACTAAATCTGCATCTCCTATAGTCTGGACTGGATAATAAATACATTTTCTCGGAATCATGACAGTCCCATTGCTTCTAATGAAGAGGATGGATTAAAGAAGGAAGACATCCGAATCCAGAGCTGTGGCGTCGTGCTTTAAACATTTAAGCACGGTTCCAGAGTGAATTTGATCTCACTGACGTCCCATTTTTCAAAGTAAGCAGGATGGCAATCAGATGAAAATGTGAAAAGGAAAGCTGACTGGTCTCTTCCTATTTGATGCAATTTTCAAACGAGTTTCAATTTAGGCAAACTTTGTTCTCCTCCGAAACTGGCAAAAATCTCATTAAAATATCGAAATTGGAGACCCTGAAAGACGTGCCCTGTCCACCAGATCTGGGTGTTCTATAAGCTAACCTGTGGTCCTTAAAGCTTGATTTGAAAACTGCTCTGGAAACATTGATGGCAAACTTTTTCTTTGATTTCATTTCATTTGATTTATTATCACGTGTACTGGGATACAGTGAAAAGTATTGTTTCCTGCGCACTGTACAGAAAAAGCATACCATTCATAGAGTACATGGGGAGAAGGAAAGGAAAGGGTGCAGAATGTCATGTTACAGTCATAGTTAGGGTGTAGAGAAAGATCAACTTAATATAAGGTAAGTCCATTCAAAAGTCAGATGGCAGCAGGGAAGAAGCTGTTCTTGAGTCGGTTGGTGATCTCAGATATTTGTATCTTTTTCCCGACAGAAGTTGTTTGTTTATTTATTAGTGTCACAAGTAGGCTTACAATAACACTGCAATTAAGTCACTGTGAAATTCCCCTAGTTGCCACACTCCGGCGCCTGTTCCGGTCAATGCACCTAACCAGAAGGTGGAATAGAGAATCTCCAGGGTGCGTGGGGTCCTTGATTATGCTGGCTGCTTTCCTGAGGCAGCGGGAAGTGTAGACAGAGCCAATGGATGGGAGGCTGGTTTGCGTGATGGACTGGGCTACATTCACAGCCCTTAAATAAGGACATAGGAACAGGAGTAGGCTATTCAGCCCATCAAGTATGTTTCACCATTTAATGAGATCTTGGCTGATCTGTGGTCTAACTCCATGTACCTGCCTTTGGTCAATATCCCTTAATACCTTTGCTGAACAAAAATTTAACCTATCTCAGAGTTAAAGATAGCAACTGGCCACTCCAATATTCAAAAAGGGAGGTTAAGAGAAGACAGGGAATTAAAGACCAGTAATCTTAGCATCGGTCGTGGGGAAAATTCTCAAATCCATTATCAAGGACTTTATAGCAGAGCATTTAGAAAGCAGTGGCAGGATCAGACAGAGTCAGCATGGATTTATAAAGGGGAAATCATGCTTGACAAATCTGTTGGAATTCTTTGAAGTTGTAGCTAGTAGAGTTGACAAGGGGGAATCAGTAGATGTGGTATATTTGGACTTTCAGAAAGCATTTGACAAAGCCCCGCATAAGAGATTATCATGCAAGATTAAAGCGTATGGGATTGGAGGAAGTGTATTAAGATGGATAGAAAACTGGTTGGCAGACAGAAAACAAAGAGTAGGAATTAATGGGTGCTTTTCAAATTGGCAGGCAATAACTAGTGGGGTGCCACAGGGATCGGTGCTGGGACCACAGCTATTCTCAATATATATTAATGATTTGGATGAGGGAACAAAATGTAACATCTCAAAGTTTGTAGATGATACCAAGTTGGGTGGGAGGGTGAACAGTGACGAGGATGCAGAGATCCTTCAGAATGATCTGGGCAGGTTGGGTGAGTGGGCTAATCAATGGCAGATGCAGTATAATTTGGATAAGTGTGAGGTGATTCACTTTGGAAGCAAAAACAAGAAGGCAGATTACCCCCTGAATGGCTGTAAATTGGGAGAGGGGAGTGTGCAGCGGGACCAGGATGTCCTTGTGCACCAGTTACTGAAGGTGAGCATGCAGGTGCAGCAGGCGGTAAAGAAGGAAAATGGCATGTTGGCCTTCATTGCGAGAGGTTTTGAGTACAGGAACAGGGATGTGTTGTTGCAATGATACAGGGCCTTGGTGAGGCCACACCTAGAGCATTGTGTGCAGATTTGGTCTCCTTTTCTGAGGAAAGATGTTCTTGCTCTCGAGGGAATGCAGCATAAGTTTACCAGGCTGATTCCGGGGATGGTGGACTGATGTATGAAGAGAGATTGATGATGTTAGGATTGTTTTTGCTCGAGTTCAGACGGGGCGGCACGGTAGCACAGTGGTTAGCACTGCTGCTTCACAGCTCCAGGGACCTGGGTTCGAATCCCGGCTCGGGGCGCTTGCACATTCTCCCTATGTCTGCGTGGGTTTCCTCCGGGTGCTCCGGTTTCCTCCCACAGTCCAAAGATGTGCGGGCTAGGTTGATTGGTCATTCTAAATTGCCCCTTCGTGTCCCAGGATGCATAGGTTAGAGGGGTGAGTGGGTAAATATGTAGGGATATGTGGATAGGACCTGGGTGGGATTGTGGTTGGTGCAGACTCGATGGGCCGAATGGCCTCTTTCTGCACTGTAGGATTCTATGAATGAAGGGGGATCTCATAGAGACTTATAAAATTCTAACAGGTCTAGACAGGCTAGATGCAGGGAGGATGTTCCCGATGTGGGGGGAGTCCAGAACCAGGGGTCACAGTCAGAGGATTCAGGGTAGACCATTTAGGACGGAGGTGAGGAGACATTTCTTCATCCAAAGAGTGGTGAGCCTGTGGAATTCATTACCACAGGAAGTAGTTGATACCAAAACATTGAATGTATTCAAGAGGCAGCTGGATGTAGCACTTGGGGCGAATGGGATCAAAGGTTATGGGGAAAAAGCAGGATTAGGCTATTGAGTTGGATGATCAGCCATGATCTTAATGAACGGCGGAACAGACTCGAAGGGTCAAATGGCCTCCTCCTGCTCCTATCTTCTATGTTTCTATGTTTCTATGATTTAGCATCAACTGCCATTTGTGGAGGAGAGTTCACTGTACCACACTTTGTGTGTAGAAGTGATTTTGTGCTTGGGTTTCTCTATCCATCCCTGGGTTTCCTGCCCTCCATTTAAAAAGATTTGGCTAGTTCAACTGGTAGAAGAGACTTTGAATTGCTACCTAGCCTGGGAGGATGGGTAAATGGAGACTATGAGAAGCATGAAGATCCTGGATAAAAGCGAATTTGAATAAGTGGTCAGAAATACCTGGGTTTTAGGAAGCCTGAGATGCAGAAAGATGTCTGTAGAACACTAAATGGAGCAAGGAAAGGGTGAAAGTGTTAAGTTCAGAGGAGCCCTCACTCTCGTAGGATTGATATGATGAAGGAAGGGAGGAAAGTTGGGTGAAAGTGCAATTGAAGGTCAAAGATAAGAGAGAAATTGCATATCAAACAATAAGCATTAATTTTTTCCCAGTTAGTATCATAAGAGATTTGTGTGAAACCCTTCCCCAGTTATGATGGTGGCACTGAATTTTAGAGAAAGTAAGAGTTGTAGAGGCAGGGAGCTACTTTTAATGTTTAGTAGTCAAGATTATTGCAAAAACATGTTTTTGGTTTTCTATGTTTGACTTGGTGACTTGGGGGCGGCATGGCAGCACTGGTTAGCACTACCACCTCACAGCGCCAGGGACCCGGGTTTGATTCCGGCCTTGGGTGACTGTCTGTGTTCAGTTTGCACATTCTGCGTGTGGTTGCGTGAGTTTCCTTCGGCTGCTCCTGTTTCTGCCCACAGTCCAAAAATGTGTAGGTTAGGTGGATTGGCCATGGTAAATTGCCCATTGGTGTCCAAGGTGTGTAGGTTAGGTGGATTGGCCATGCAAAATTGCCCCTTAGTGTACAAAGATGTGTAGATTAGGTGGATTGGCCATGGTGAATTGCCCCTTAGTGTACTAAAATGAGTAGGTTAGGTGGATTGGCCATGGTGAATTGCCCCTTAGTGTACTAAAATGAGTAGGTTAGGTGGATTGGCCATGGTGAATTGCCCCTTAGTGTACTAAAATGAGTAGGTTAGGTGGATTGGCCATGGTGAATTGCCCCTTAGTGTACTAAAATGAGTAGGTTAGGTGGATTGGCCATGCTAAATTGCCTCAGTGTACAAAAATGTGTGGGTTAGGTGGATTGGCCATGCTAAATTGCCTCTTGGTATACAAAGATGTGTAGGTTTGGTGGATTGGCCATGCAAAATTGTTCCTTAGTGTACAAAGATGTGTAGGTTAGGTGGATTGGCCATGGTAAATGCACAGGGTTACCGGGGCAGTGCTGTGGAATCTGGATAAGATGATTTGTTGGTGAGTCGGTGCAGTCTCAATGGGTCGGACTGCCTCCTTCTGCACTGTAAGGATTCTATGACTGTTGCTTTAAATCCAAAGAGTTTAAAATCAGCCGCAGCCAAAGGAAAAGAAACCCACGTCACAGTCAACTTTGATAGCAGCTTTTTGAGCACAATTTAAATGGTTTTTGAACGATAGGCTTGAGATTAGTAACCAATCCCCTGCTTCACAAAGACAGTAATTTTTCAGTTAAGTATATGACAGCCAATTACTTTCAAACTTGAGCATCGGTTACAAAAACCTAAAGAAACCATGGCAACCAGCATAATGCTCCATAAATTTTGGATTTGGTGTTGATTAAGCTGAGTTAGTAGAAAATCAAAGCTTTTGGAATCTTCACAGAAAAATGATAAGATTGGCTAGTTCCCATATTTAGAACAGATTACAGGCAATGAAAAATGAAAGACCCCACACGTTAAAGAATAGATTAGCATTAGATTAGAACCATAGAAACGTTACAGGGCTGAAAGAGGCCATTCAGCCCATTGTGTCTGCGCCAGCCAAAAAGGAGAAAAAAAAGTAACTAACCGTTCATTTTAATCCCACCTTCCAGCATCAGTGCAAGAACCACAAAACATTGGTCTACAGATGCAGCAGGTAATTAAGAAGGCAAATGGAATGTTGTCCTTCATTGCTAGAGGGATGGAGTTTATAACAGGGAGGTTATGTTGCAGCTGTATAAGTTGCTGGTGAGGCCACATCTGGAGTACTGTGTACAATTTTGGTCTCCTTACTTGAGAAAGGATATACTGGCACTGGAAGGGGTGCAGAGGAGATTCACTAGGTTGATTCTGGAGTTGAGAGGGTTGGCTTATGAGGAGAGACTGAGTGCACTGGGACTATACTCATTGGAATTTAAAAGAGTGAGGAAGGATCTTATAGAAACATATAAAATTATGAAGGGAATAGATAGAAGTAGGGAGGTTTTTTCCACTGATGGGTGAAATCAGAACTAGGTAGCATAGTCTCAAAATAAGGGGGAACAGATTAAGGACTGAGTTGAGGAGGAACTTCTTCACCCAAAGGGTTGTGAATCTGTGGAATTCCATGCCCAGTGAAGCAGTTGAGGCTACCTCATTGAATGTTTTTAAGGTAGAGATAGATAGATTTTCAAACAGTAAAGGAATTAAGGGTTATGGTGAGTGGGCGGGTAAGTGGAGCTGAGTCCACGAAAAGATCAGCCATGATCTTATTGAATGGCGGAGCAGGCTCGAAGGGCCAGATGGCCTACTCCTGCTCCTAGTTCTTATGCTCTTTGGGTACCTTTAAAATGAGTTAGATGTTTCAGCCTCAACCACCAACTTAATCAGTGAACTCCAAATATTCTGCACCCTCGAGGTGAAAATTTTCATTGCGATTGCTTAATAACTTTTTCTCCATTCACCAAATTAGATAACAGATTTTCAAATGTAAAAATTTGCATTACTTCATATCTTGCTGGTTTGCTCTATGTCCCGCTCTACAACCTTTGAAGACTGGGAAAAGATCTTGGCAGCAAAGGATAGGTTCCCGTAACTGAATGTGATGGAATCGGATAGAATTTGATACTCATTAGCTGAGATATGTAATTGGAAGCTTACCTTGATCTCAAGTCTGGGATGGACACCGTTGAAGATACGGAGATTGGTTCCTTACTCCTCCCTGTTTATTCTTGAAACTTATTCTTCATAGGTAACATCTCCCAGTTGTGTGATTGGAAATTCATAGTTACCCCACCTTCACTCATCTCTCCCCACCCCCCATTCATTTAATGAACAGGAAAATTAGGAGATTATAGAATGAAGTATCACAGAACACCTACAGTGCAGAAAGAGGCCATTTGGCCCATCAAGCTTGCACCGACAACAATCCCACCCAGGCCCTAGTCCCATAACCGCACATGACACTAAGGGGCAATTTTGCATGGCCAATCAACCTAACTCGCCACTCTTTGGACTGTGGGATGAAGCCAAAACACCCAGAGGAAACCCATGCAGACACAGGGAGAATGTGCAAACTCCACACAGACAATCACCCAAGGTTGGAATGGACCTGGGTCTCTCGTGCTGTGAGGCAGCAGTGATCACCACTGTGCCACCATGCCACTTCCTCATCAGTGGGTTTGTCCTGTTGTATGTGAAATATTCTGTACAGACACTTCGACCAGTTTATCACACATTTACCAAGTGCTTTTACTTTATGAGACAGACAAAGGACTGTGGTTCAAACTTGGCTTTATTAAAAACACTGACAGGTTAAAGAAACAATTCTTACACAATAAATTGAGTTAATTTTTCCCCAACCAAGGCTAATTGCCTGGGAAATAGATACTACCCGGTCTGGTGAAATCGATTGGGCTGTGGGAATCAATTCACAGAACTCACAGTGACAGATGAACTCAGGGTCCTCTTAGCGTGAAGCTGGATCTCGCACATCCTCTTGCATCATCCAGGTTACAGTAGGTTTGGTGGAGTCTTTGCTGAAGTTTGTCTTGAAAATGGCTGTTTTTATCACCCCACCCCGCCTTCCTTCTTTGAACGTTCCCTGGCTTTCAGTCAATGGGGTGACAGGGTGGAGGGGGGGGGTCACAACCCCCAATGAGGTTAGGCCAGGTCACCCTAACATACCTCCTTTTGGGATATGGTTAAAAGCAGGGAGTCTGACTGAAACTAGGGAATACACAATCATAATGTCTTCTGGCTGAGTACTTCCTGATGGGTATGGGTTTTGGGCTGGAACGACTCTTCCATTGTATAGGTGAGTCTCTCTATTCAATATGTAAGAGGTCTGGGTTCTCGTTTCGGGTCATGGTGACTTCCGTATTATTAAAGTGATGTACCCCTGTTCGATATGAGAGACAGTTCTGGTATGTGTGTGTCCCTGTTAGCTTTGCCCTGTGGTAACCTCATGGAAGCAGCTTTAGTTGTATTAACTTAACATGTCTAATTGCTCAGGCCACTGTCCATTTGACCACAATCCTTACTTAATTGAATAAAAACAATAATACACTGTTCAGGCCTTTAAGCTTGTTCTATCATCCATTTCTTTTAATCCTCTCCCGAATCCAGAACAAAAGCCCCGTTTTAATAATTCATTTGTTGCTCTCAGAACAGCAATGACTCGCGGAATAACTTGGTACATTTCTCTGGCCAACAAACTGATGTCCTTGGTGTCAATGCCTGGATCCTGGCAGGGAACAGTAGCACAGAAGGTGAGAAGAATGCTGTGCATCACTGGGACTGGTACCATATAATTAACAGATATGAAACTCTCAATTCCTCCTCTAACTATTCACATGGGTCACAAAGCATCTGTTAAAATTCAATCCCAGAAGCATTTCCTGTCAGATTAGTCCATGAAACAAATCTGTTTATTGCACTTCTTAAAAGGAGGTGTTGACTTTTTCCAGCAGTATAACCATTTGCTCTTCTACAACTTACATTCCAACATCAAAAAAAATGGTCTCTATTCCAAACACAGCTTGCTGGCGAAGTGAATATTCCTCTTGTAAAAACAATTCATAATTATATGTATGTATAAAATATATGTTCATAATGTGGCCAATATAAAAAATATACATGGATAGTTTAAGTATATTTATTAGTGTCGCAAGTAGGCTTACATTAACACTGCAGTGAAGTTACTGTGAAAATCCCCGAGTCGTCACACTCCGGCGCCTGTTCGGGTACACTGAGGGAGAATTCAGATGGCCAATGCACCTAACCAGCACGTCTTTTGGACTGTGGGAAGAAACCGGAGGACCCAGAGGAAACCCACGCAGACATGGGGAGAACATGGAAACCCTGCACAGGCAGTGACCCAAGCCAGGAATTGAACGTGGGGCTCTGGCGCTGTCAGGCAGCAGTGCTAACCATTGCTGATACACCACATTGCTGTAGAATACAAACCAGTACATTGCGCATGAGTGTCTTCAATATCAGGTAAATTTATCAGTCTTTTTCTCCCAGAGGGGCAGCACAATCAAAAGCAGAGTGGATCGAAAGCACAACCATAACACAATAAAATACGTTCTCTAACCCTGCAAGGTAAAATTGCCATTGCCCCAGATGACCATAGGCTGACTGGTGGTGATTTAACCTGAGGATCACCACTCCTCAGGTGAGGGGCAAGGTTGAGAAGGTGGGGCCTTCATGAATAACCTCAGCCGGTACGGAAACTGAACCCACACGTTGGCGTTGACTCTGCGTCACTAACCAGCTGTCCAATCAACTGAGCTAAACCGACCCCCTCTAATCCTGCAACCAACTGAGGGCTCACATTTGAAGGGAACAGAGTGAAGGTAAAGTTATGATATTGTTCATTCTCTAAACTGACCTGTCTTTGAAGTTAACTCCTAAAAGGACACTGAATCATTGAATATACCTTTAGGGCACTGTTTTATTAAGGGTCTGGCACACATAGGGTTAAGGTGGAACTGAGTCTGCCCACACAATGATTTAAGAGAACACATGACCAGCACAAGGGAGTCAGTCTAGTTTTGGATGGAGCATGTGCAAAGCAAGCATGGGGAGAGTTGCTAGCTGCATACACTTTACTGTACGTACATAGTTCTTGTAGTGAAGAAATACATACAATTAACCTATGTAAGCCTTACTGAACAATAACCAACACCGTTCATACAACATGTTCTCTGATCAATGATCCTTTCAAGCATGTTCTGTGGCTGAATGACCAATGAATTTACTTTTATAAGGTGTGAATTTACAGTATAAAACAGATTTGTTTTCAATGTTTAATAGGGTAAATGTTTTGCATGAGAAACTGTGGCATAATAGCATATTATAATGAAAGGTAATTGTCTTCTGATTTGAATCCTTCAACACTAACAGACCAGCAGTAGTATTCTCTTATAGCCTATGTGTAATATACTCTCTCTTGCACATTGTATCCCATAAAGTAAATTGAATAAATGTTTAAAAGGAATATATCTCAACATAGCCGTGCAAAAATATAATTATTGGAGAGACTGCCTTGGTTCTGTTTGAGGGAGTTCTATTTGCCTGTGGAGTCTGCTTGCTTGGCTTAAGGCAAGAAAATCAAAACCAGTTCACCTGTTTGCAATCTAAGTGCTCCCACCAGCGGGAGAACCAAAGGGTTTCCTGTTGCCATTAGCAACGCCTGTCAGGTGGGATTCTCCCAACTTCAGTATTTAGATTTATGCATCCCGGGAATCTCACTGGCCAACCCAGCTTTACAGAGATTAGGGCGCCATTTTACAAGAGTGGCCCGATCTTCACGCTGGAAGCCATAGCCCCTCCCCCACACACAACGGACATGGCAACCTCCCCTGACCAGGGGAGCACCCCCAATCCCTCAGTACAGAGGGGCATCTTCCTCTCCCACCACTGAAAGAATGGGTTACTCCTTCCCCCCACATCATGCAACCATGAGGGTGACCCAACACCACCTCCAGTCAGAGGCCTCAATCCCCCCCCACCACCACAAGAGGGACACTCCCACATGGGGTCTGCCCAGAATCCCCCTCAAGAATCCCCGCAGAATACCCCTCAGGATCACATCTCCCTCTGCCCCGTCCTCTATGATTATTAGCAGGTCTGCCCCACATGTGACACCAAACCCACAGCAATGTGGTTGATGCTTAACTGCCCGCTGGAAGGGCTTGTTCTCCATGTTGTCTTAATAAGCTAATCAGTCCAAAGTCAATTGGAGATGGGTAACAAATTCAGGCTTGGCCAGTTATGCCCACATTCCATGAAAAGGTTTTTTTTAAATGCAAAAAAAAATCCTTTCATTGTACTAAAGGCTTCTTTCGGGTCAACCCCTCCAAAGGATATACAACACAAAGTACTGTACATTTTCTGGTTCTACCTAAAAACCCAGGTGTGCTGGCAATAGGTTCCACCCAATAGATCACCATACACTTCAGCTACATTTTCTGGCCACCTTTTGGGTTTTGGCAGCTTGACAGTGAATCGTACTGAGATACTGCCGGGAGGATTCTCTAGCCTATTCACTGTGGATTGATGCAGCATGAGAGGTTAGCCTGAGACAATAATGTACTCTGTCAGGCCAAATCAGTTGAAATGCCTTGAAGCAAGGCTCATGTTCCTGGCCCATTGCCTGATGAGGACATTGTCAACAGCTATAATTGACTCACAGGGCAGGATTTTCCAGCCGCACTTGCCCCAAGACCGGAAAATCCCACCTGAGGTCAATGGACCTTTACATGGTCCTGTCCTGCCCACTACAATTCCCGGAGCGGGTGGAATGGGAAAATTCCGCCCTCAAACCAAGCATCTGGAGTAAGCTATTCCCCTTCTAGAGAGTCTTAGTTGGTAAGTACCCTCGACAATTTCAACTGCCCATCAGCCTGGTTAGTGCCTCACAAGTAGGCTTAAAATTCACTTCCCCTTCCATTATTGCATCACCGATACCACTAGGTGATAGTCTAGTGATATTATTCCTGTGCTATTAATCCAGAAACTTAACTAATGTTCTGCGGTTCGAATCCCGCCACAGCAGATGGTGGAATTTGAATTCAATACCTGGAATTAAAAATCTACTGATTGCCGGAAAAACCCATCTGGTTCACTAACGTCCTTCAGGGAAGGAAATCTGCCATCCTTTCCTGGTTTGGCCAACATGTGACTCCAGAGCCACAGCAATGTGTTTCACTCTCAACTGCCCTCGGGCAACAAGGGATGGGCAATAAATGCCGGGCAGCCAGCGACACCCATGTCCCACGAATGAATTTGTAAAAATCATAAAACAGGCATTTCTTACGCACAGTGTCCACACATGCCAGGTATTATCGATATCTGAACTGTCAGGCAACCAGCTCACATCATCCCCATTTGTTTTCATGGAATCATGGAATCCCTGCAGAGTAAAGGGAGGCCATTCGACCCATTGAGTCGCAGCAATGTGGTTGACTTTCAACTGCCCTGTGAAATGGCCTAGCAAGTCATTCAGTTGTATCCCCACGAGGGATGGGCAATAAATGCTGACCAGCCAGGGACACCCATATTTCACCAATGAATAACAAAACTATTTTCACAATCTGAGCTTTTCTATGAACCGTGCGTTTTGTCGTTTTCTCTAATTTTCTATATCTTGGAAGTATTTTCCCCCATGGCTGAGCAGGGCAGGAAACAGGAGGCAGAGATTATAATATAGCATCATAACTGTTAGCTTCTGACAGTTGCAAGGCATTTCACCAGATGGCCATGTCAATTGAAGGTCATTGCTCATCCCATCATTAAAACAATACTTACTCTGCTGCCATTTCAACCCGGAATGATTACCACCAATTTCTCTCCTTACTGCAGTAAATTGCAGGTTAAGTGCTTCGAATGGTATTTTCAGACAGGGAAGACATCTTCCTTTGGGTTTATCATCATAAATTGCTTAACCTATTGATTTTGTCTCTGGTCAATGGAAGTAGCCAGCTTTCCACTTCTTGATGAAAAGAAAGGGATAAATTGTCAAAGCTTTTCATCTTGCACTCTCCAGGAAAGATGCCAAATTTCGAAGGAAACAACAATTTATAATGCATGGCAAAAAGATGCTGATTGGTTCACTGTGGTAAACCACTGTTAGCTTATTGCCTGTGTGTGTGACATGCCTGGACACGTCCCTGGTATAAAGGCATAAAGGCAACTGCTCCCCACCCCCCTGCCTCAGTCTGGACCAGTTCATCGGCATGGGTGTGCTCCAAGTCTTTTGCTAATAAAAGACTATTTGTTCTTGCATACAAACTAGTCTTTGCTTGACTGATGGTGCATCATTCACAAGTTGGCAAGATTTGACAGCATATTTCAACAACATTAAAGCTCTGAATATGGAGGAAAAAGACAAAGTCGCCATAGTCCCAGATGGCCATCGGTTGCTTTCTCCTTTGATGAGGAGAGCTGATTGGTGGTGATTTAACCTGAGGATCATCCACACCTCAGGCGAGGGGCAAGGTTGAGAAGGTGGGGCCTTCATGGATTCCCATGTGGTATACCAAGTTGAAGTGCTTGGTGATCTATTGCAATGGCTCTTACCTGCTGTAAGAAGTCTCACAACACCAGGTTAAAGTCCAACAGGTTTATTTGGTAGCACAAGCTTTCAGAGTGCTGCTCCTTCATCAGGTGAGTGGGAGTTCTGTTCACAAACAGGGCATATAAAGACACAAACTCAATTTACAAAATAATGGTTGGCTTACCTGCTTACCTGCTGTATCATGGCACAAAGAAGCTTGCAAGTGTGCCGTGGCTGTGGAAGTGCAACACTTCAAGATGGCAGCTCACCACCACCTTCTGGACTTTAACCTGGTGTTGTGAGACTTCTTACAGCAGGTAAGAGCCATTGCAATAGATCACCAAGCACTTCACCTTCTGAAGGGTAACTAGGGATGGGCAGTGAATGGTGGCCTGGACAGCGACACTGACATCCCATAAAAGGAATTTTTTAAAAATGGGCAGGAGGTGGTCTCTGGCCTGTAGGAAATCAGGCTGCCCTTTACACTCACTGGCAGTAAAGTAGAAGTAGCGAAGAAGGTTCCATGAGGCTCTATAGGAGTGAAGTGGATGGAATTTCACGAAAAGGGAAGGCTGTAACTTTTCTTGTTGCACCTGGATCCACATTTTCCCTGACTTTTCCGGCAGGAAGGCCACAGTGGTTTTCCCTTCTCAGGCTGACATACAAAAACCAGTTGAAGCCCAATGATATCGGGGATTCTTATCTGCAAATGTTAATAGGGACCATGCCAGCTTTGAGAAACTGACTTCGATGGTACAGAAACGCCACATGCAATTGATTCGGTAGTATAATACCACTGGTTGACGTAAGTGCACCAAAAATACATATAAGTGCAGTGGAAACATGTTTAAAAATACCTGAGTTTATTTTCTGTTTCACTGAGATACAAAAGGGAATTGAGCTGGGACTGAATAAATTACTAAACTCTTCTGCTTGATATTTAAATTTACAGTTGCCTGTTTAGAACAGAATAGAATCCCTACAGCGCAGAAGGAGGCCATTCAGCCCATCAAGTCTGCACTGATCACAATCCCATCCAGGCCCAATTCCCCATAACTCCATGCATTTACCTTGCGAATCCCCCTGACACTAAGGGTCAATTTAGCATGGCCAATCAACCTAACCCACACATCTTTGGACTGTGGGAGAAAACTGGAGCACCTGGAGGAAATCCATGCAGACACGGGGAGAATGTGCAAACTCCACACAGACAGTGACCCGAGGCCAGAATTGAACACAGGTCCCTGGTGCTGTGAGGCAGTAGTGCTAACCACTGTGCCACCGTGCCGCCCCTAAAGCCTTTATATCTTACTGGAACAAAAAATAAGTTTTTACGTAAAGTTTAGAATAACGTTTGCTGCATAAATGTGCCTTTTCACACATTTCTTGCATTGGTGACGCTGGGGCGGGGGTGATGTGTGGGAGGCAGATAACTATTTATTTAGAACAGATTTATCAAATATCGTCTGCTGAAGTAGTCACCGGTGTTTTATTTTTCCATTTATACAGTGTCAATGGAAATAAGGAGCTAGCCGACGCCAAGTTTTTTAATAAAACAAATGTAAATAGAATTACAGGTACTTTTTGAACACCAGCATTCAGTCAGATTCCTTAACATCAGCCGCAGATTTGTGCCATTATAAAAGATTTAATGCTTCCAATTTCTCAGGATGTGTTTTGGAAGGTTGGGATATAGCTGTCAGCTGCTGTAGTGGCAGCAATGAACATTACTGTTAAATTATTTGTGATTGCACAAGGTAAATAATTTATTTATTTTCAGAAGCCATTGGAAAGGTTTTGGCCCAGCGATGTGGAATGACATATGCTTCATGTTGAAGGGTCTAAAAGTGTTTCACACACAATGGACTACTTTGACGTGCTTTTGCTGTTGTATAAGTAAGTGCAGCAATCATTCTGTGCCTATAATATTTCACAAACGGCAATGAGATCAATGAGTGGTTCATTCGTTTTGGTGGCATTGTTTGAGGGAAGGATTATTGGTCAGGGTATGGAAGTTTGTGCTCCTCCTCAAAACATGTAATGCTATCACACTATTCAAGGCAGTTGGGGTCTTAGATTAATGTCTCATTAAAAGGATGATATGTATGTAACAATAAAAAATAGTGAAGGAAAAGTAAACTTAGAATCCTTACAATGCAGAAACAGGCCATTTGTCTCATCGACTCTGCACTGACACTCCAACAGAGAGAATCTTACTCAGACCCTAACACTGCAAACCCACTAATCCCCCTAACCTGCATGTCCTGAGACACTAAGGGGCAATTTAGCATGGCCAATCAACCTAACCTGCACATCTTTTAATAATTGGAGGAAAGCCACGCAGACACGGGGAGAATGTGCAAACTCCACATGGACAATCACCCAAGGCTGGAATTGAACCTGGGCCACTGGCGCTGTGAGGCAGCAGTGCTAACCACTGTGCCACCTGGTGTTTTATGTTTATTAAATTTGAAAACAACCATGAAAATTTGGCAACTAAATACGCTCGTGTGAAATAGAATGCAAATTCTTATGAATTATTATGGATATTTAAATTTTTTGAGATGCAATATATTGGGAATATTGACCAGAGATGTACCTATACAATGGGAAACCAGGTCCACTGTTACATACTGGTGCTAAAGAGGAGTGAGTATTCAAAAACTTATCTGTGTAACATATTACTATAGAAAACATTTATGCTTTCACAAAAGTACTAAGAAAATGTAATTAGCCATAGTCCTCAAGGGGCCATATGCATTTCTCTTTGTTATGAGAGAATAGTGGTTCTATATCTTGAGAGGCACCACATCAAGCATGGGGCAAGGCAAGGAAGCAGTTCCCCATGAACTACCGCTGCTGGTTAAGGGTGTTAATGGCATCTCAATTGTCTTATTCAGGCCAAGGATATTGATTGATTAAATATCTGGAGACTTCCAGAACATTGGGTGTTGTGTTAGCGAAGCAGACATTTGCAATGTTGTATTCTGGAAATAAATCCAGTGTTTAGAAAATGATTAGCATCTTGCTTTCAACTTCACCAACTGGCTTCAAATTGAATTAATAACACACATTGAACGTTGGCATCATAGGAGATCTTGTGGGGCAGTGGTAGAACCCCTACCCCTGGGTTCTAGTCCCATACCAGGAATTGTTGACCATAGAAGGAGAGGTCTTGTTGTGTTTCAATGGGCTGATCAGCAGGCTGGAAATCCTTTTAGCATCTCTGCACAATTAGCCAGAGGGGAGAAAAGAATGTGAACATATGCTAAAAACAATTAGCATCATTCTGCATCACACTCCAACCATCTGAGCTCACTCACTCTCACCATCAGAGTACCAGCATGTCCCATTAATGCCAATATAGAGATGATAAGGTTGTGATGCCACAACATTGTATATTCCAGCATGAAAATAGCAGTGTTGCTTATGCATATTTTCTGAATATAAATGACTGGCATATCTACATCAAACACCTTCTGTATAGAGCATATTTTCAGTCTTCAAGTTATTCCCTATAATATTTTCCCCATCACATTTACTTTGTTGCTGTGCCTATCAATATAAACTAATGTAGCCATCATGAACAACATGGTGGCACAGTGGTTAGCACTGCTGCTTCACAGCACCAGGGACCTGGGTTCAAATCCAGCCTTGGGTCACTGTCTGTGTGGAGTTTGAACATTCTCCCCGTGTCTGCATGGGTTTCCTCCAGGTGCTCCGGTTTCATAGAATATCAAAGTTTGAAATAAAAATGCATTAAAAAATTAACCCATGCATTGGGTGTCAACGTAATATTAATTCCAGGTCACACCACCTGTAGCATCATTACACACTGGCAACATTACAAAATGAGATTGACCAACTGGCATCAGTCAAGACAGAGGATACAACAATGGCACACCCAGCCCAGTCAAATGAGCAAAGCCTTTCTTACTAATAGCTGCCTCCCACTCTCCAAAGATGTGCGGGTTAGGTGGATTGGCCATGCTAAATTTCCCCTGAGTGTCAGGGGGATTAACAAGGTAAATACTTGGGGTTACGGGGATAGGGCCTGGGTGGGATTGGTGTTGGTGGAGGCTTGATGGGCTGAATGGCCTCCTTCTGCACTGTAGGGATTCTATGATTTTGCTGTGTGAAGAACCAATTGCTAATGTTGGGGCACATGAAGGGGACTCAGTGGCCTCCTTCTGCACTGCCGGGATTCTATGCTATGAGCATCATGGACTATCCATATAAAATACAAGGTATTTTAAAGTTCAGTATCATGTCTTTGGACAAAATAAACACTTATCATTGGATCCTTGGCTTTAAATCACATTTTCAGTTAAATTTGATCGCGTGATGGCAGTATATTTCACATGCAACCAATTACAGTGATACAATAAGAGACTGTTGCCTCTATTCGGCAATATAATAACATAAGCTGGAGGAGGAAGGAGTAATGCAAAATGCTCTGATGTGATGTTCTGGGGAACAATTTTATTACTTCCTCCCTTTATGATTTATCATGCTCCTGCAACCCACAATATTTGCATAAAGTTGCCCATTTCCTCTTTATAAAAGTAATTTGAAGAATTAGGTTTTGAAAATGGAAACTGTAATTTCATTTGCTGTTATCTTTGCTATATACCAGTTTCCTCATGCATTCGAGTAATATATGTATGAAGTCAAATTGAATCTGCAATTATCGAGAAGGCCAGTGATATTGAGAGCAGATGCTGGAGTTAGGGCCTAGGTGGTCCAGTGGGAATGAGGAGGCGGATATGTGCACAAGTCTGCAATTTTTCTCCCATGAGTGATCTCCCAATGAGGCCATTTTGTAACCTTGAAAAACGTTCATGGAGAGAATGGAGGAGGTTTATAAGAATGTTGCCAGAGCTAGAAAAACATAGCTATGAGGAGAGATTGGATGGGTTGGGGTTATTTGCACATTCTCCCCATCTCTGCGTGGGTTTGCTCCGCATGCTCCGGTTTCCTCCCACACTCCAAAGATGTGCAGGTTAAGTGGATTGGCCATGCTAAATTGCCCCTTAGTGTCGGGGGAATAGCGGGGCAAATATGTGGGGTTACAGATGGTATTGTCAGTGCAGTCTCGATGGACCAAATGGCCTCCTTCTGCACTGTAGGGATTCTATAACATTGCTCTCTCAAACAATTAGAGTCAAAAACAGATTGGTCATTCTTTTTATTGTTTGGCGAGGAGGGAGGTGGGCTTGCATTTATATAAGATTCTATTCCTTCTCAACTATCACGGTCTGCTTCTCGTAGAATATAGGGACCTTGCTGAGAAAATGCCTACAATGCCTTCACTTACATAAAGTGCTTCATGCAGTCACTGTTAAGATGTTTAGACATGAAAAGACACAATATCAGTACAAGGATTCATATACAGTTAAAAGGCATAGATGCATAGCTAATCAAATGGAGTCATGCAAAAAACAGAACAAAAGAAAAAAAACGGTTTACAAAGGCTGTACTTCTGTCTATAGCAAGTCAGGGTTCTGTCACAGAGTCATTTGATGTCTGCACATCGCAACAAGAACTAGAACTTCTGTGAAATTCTGTACATCAAAGTCAATGTAAGGAAGGATGGCAAAGAGAATGAGACAGCACTGTAAGCAAAAAGCTTTTGGTGAACAGTAACAATTACACAGAGACGTGTCTGAAATGTCTTTTAACTGGCTTTCATTGAACAAGATCAGAATGGCTTTCGTAATTTTAAGGTTTCCAGCATCCGCAGTACTTTGCTTTCATAACTTGTAGCTCGCACATGCAATTGCTATTTCATCCCCAGCAGCTATTCATCATGGTTAACCCTATACTTTAAAAGTTGCCTATTTTAAATGAGTGAATTGAGGTGATGTTGGCTTGCCCAGTGTCACTCGAGGTGTCCTGTCAAACTGAGGAGTCACCGTTAGTATGTAAAAGCTAATGAAGCTACAATTGCACTTAACTACTGGTGCTGAGCAGACTTAGAGGGACAAAAGTGTGTCAGCGCTCCCATCCCTGATGACTATTCAACCCTGTTGGATGTTCGAATATGTGGATGTAAGGCCAGGAAAAGGGGCGGCACGGTGGCACAGTGGTTAGCAGCACTGCTGCCTCACAGTGCCAGGGACCCGGGTTCAATTCCAGCCTCGGGTGACGGTCTGTGTAGACTTTTGATGTTCTCCCCATGTCTCCATGGGTTTCCTCCGGGTGCTCCGATTTCCTCCCACAGTCCAAAGATGTGCAGGTTAGGTGGATTGGCCATGCTAAATTTTCCCTTAGTGTCAGGATGATTAATAGGATAAATACGTGGGGTTACGAGGATAGGGCCTGGGTGGGATTGCTGTCAGTGCAGGCTCGATGGGCCAAATGGCCTTCTTCTGCACTGTAGGGATTCTATGATTTTATGACACTATTCTGGTGTGCCAGTGTGATGGCCACAGTCAAATAGCTTGCCAACCATTAGCTGTGATAATTTTCCCATCAAGAGCCAAGCTGCTGCAAGCTGATCAACTCCAGAGGGAAAACAATTTGGCATCAGAACACATTAACCTCAGCTAGGTGGTAGACGCAGGAACATTCCTGAGCAAACCCACACTGCGTGGTGCCAGGATGAACACTAATATTGCAATAATTAAACGGCTGAGTAGCCACCACAATTTGCAATTTTATGCTGCATTTAACCTGCTCCATGGTGCTGAGTGAGTGGGCAAACAGTTGGCAGATGCAGTATAATTTGGATACATGTGAGGTTGTCCACTTTGGTAGCAAAAACGGGAAGGTAGATTACTATCTGAATGGCATCAATTTGGAGAGGGGACTATGCAACAACAACTGCATGTCCTTGTACACCAATCACTGAAGATAAGCGTGCAAGTGCAGCAGGCAGTAAAAATGGCAAATGGTATGTTGGCAGTCATAGCGAGAGGATTCGAATGCAGAAGCAGGGATGTCTTGATACAATTATACAAGGCCTTGGTGAGGCCACACCAGGAATATTGTACGTAGTTTTGGCCTCCTTATCTGAGGAAGGATGTTTTTGCTTGAGAAGGAGTGCAGAGAAGGTTTACCATGCTGATCCCTGGGATGGAAGGACGGACATATGAGGAGAGATTGATTCAGTAGGATTGTATTTGCTGGAGTTCAAAAGAATGAAGGGGGATCTCATAGAAACCTCTCACATTTTAACAGGACTAGACATGGTAGATGCAAGAAGGATGTTCCTGATGGTTGGGGTGTCCGAACAAAGGATCAAAGTCTGAAGCGACAGGGTAGATGGTTTAGGACAGAGATGGGGAGAAATTTCTTCACCCAGAGAGTGGTAAGTCTGTGGAAGTCACTACCACAGAAAGCAGTTGAGGTCAAAACATTATATGTTTTCCAGGCATGGGGCAACTATGCAGCCTCCATTTAATCCTGAGCCACCATTAGATTGCGGTGGGCTCAATGATAATGGGTGTTAATGAGTTCATTAACAAGCACAACTGACATCCCAGAAGTGTGGCTAGGAATCACACATCAGCCGCTCCTGACTTAATCGGGGAGGCGATGGCCTAGTGGTATTATCACTCGACTATTAATCCAGCAACCCAGATAACGCTCTGGGGACCTGGGTTCGAATCCCGCCACGGCAGATGGTGGAATTTTAATTCAATAAAAAATGTCTGGAATTAAGAATCTACTGATGACCATGAAACCACTGTCGATTGTTGGAAAAACCCATCTGGTTCTCTAATGACCGTAAGAAGTCTCACAACACCAGGCTAAAGTCCAACAGGTTTATTTGGTAGCAAATACCATAAGCTTTCGGAGCGCTGCTCCTTCGTCAGATGGAGTGGATATCTGTTCTCGAGAACAGGTATTTGCTACCAAATAAACCTGTTGGACTTTAACCTGGTGTTGTGAGACTTCTTACTGTGCTTACCCCAGTCCAACGCCGGCAACTCCACATCATCTCTAATGACCTTCAGGGAAGGAAACCTTCCGTCCTTACCTGGTCTGGCCTACATGTGACTCCAGAGCCACAGCAATATGGTTGACTCTCAACTGCCCTCTGAAATGGCCTAGCGAGCCACTCAGTTGTAACAATCGCTACAAAGTCTCAACAAAGAAATGAAACCAGACGATCACCTGGCATCAGCCTAGGTCATTAATCAATATTCCTCCATGTTGAACAACATTTGGAGGAAGCACTGAGGGTGGCAAGGGCACAAAATGTACTCTGGATGGGGGATTTCAATGTCCAGCACCAAGAGTGGCTGGGCAGCAGCACTACTGATCGAGGTGGTCGGTTTCTAAAGGATATAACTGCTAGACTGGGTCTGCAGCAGGTGGTGAAGGAACCAACAAGAGGAAATAACATCCATGACCTCATCCTTACCAATCTGCCAGCTGCACTTGCATCTGTCCATGATAGAATCGGTAAGAGTGACCACCGCACAGTCTTTGTGGAGACAAAGTCCCGCCTTCACATTAAGAAGAACCTCCATCTAGCAACTCAAGACTGGGCATCCATAAGGCGCTGTGGGCCACCAACAGCAGTGGAATTGTACTCCAGCACAATCTGTAACCTCATGGCCCGGCATATCCCCCACTCAACCATTACCATCAAACCAGGGGATCAACCTTGGTTCAATGGAAAGTGCAGGAGGGCATGCCAGGAGCAGCACCAGGCATACCTAAAACCTGGATCCATCTAATTTTTCCTTCCCTGAAGGTCATTAGTCATTAGTGAACCAGAAGGGTTTTTCCGACAACCTGGTTGCATGCCAAATGGCAAAAACAGCAAGTGATAGATAAAGCTAAGCGATCTCACAACCAACGGATCAGATCTAAGCTCTGCAGTCCTTCCACATCCATTTGTGAATGGTGGTAGACAATTAAACAACTCACTGGAGGAGGAGGCTCCACAAATATCCCCATCCTCAATGATGGAGGAGTCCAGCACATCAGTACCAAAGATAAGGCTGAAGTATTCGCAAGTCTTCAGCCAGAAGTGACGAGTGGATGATCCAACTCGGCCTCCTCCAGTGGTCCCCAGCATCTCAGATGCCAGCCTCCAGTCAATTCGATTCACTCTACGTGATATCAAGAAATGATTGGAGGCACTGGATACTGCAAAGGCAATGGGCCCTGACAACATTCCAGCAATAATATTGAAGATTTGTGCTTCAGAACTTGTCGCTCCCCTAGCCAAGCTCTTCCAATACAGTTACAACACTGACATCTGCCCAATAATGTGGAAAATTGCCCAGGTGTGTCCTGTACACAGAAAGCAGGACAAATCCAACCCGGCCAATTACCGCCCAATCAGTCTACTCTCGATCATCAGTAAAGTGATGGAAGGGGTCATCAACAGCACTATCAAGCAGCACCTGCTCAGCAATAACCTGCTCAGTGATGCCCAGTTTGGGTTTCGCCAGGGTCACTCAGCTCCTGACCTCATTACAGCCTTGGTTCAAACATGGACAAAAGAGCTGAACTCCAGAGGTGAGGTAAGAGTGACAGCCCTTGACATCAAGGCCACATTTGACTGAGTGTGACATCAAGGAGCCCGAGCGAAACTGGAATCAATAAGTATCAGTGGGCAAACTCTACGCCAGTTGGAATCATACCTGGTACATAGGAAGATGGTTGTGGTTGTGGAGGGTCAGTCATCTCAACTCCAGGGCATCTCTGCAGGAGTCCCTCAGGGGAACGTCCTAGGCCCAATAGTCTTCAGCTGCTTCATCAATATCCTTCCCTCCGTCATAAGGTCAGAAGTGGGTATGTTCACCGATGATTGCACATTGTTCAGCACCATTTGCGATTCCTCAGATGCTGAAGCAGTCCATGCTCAAATGCAACAAGATCTGGACAATATCCAGGCCCGGGTTGACAAGTGGCAAGTAACATTCGCACCACACAAATGCCAGGCAATGGCCATCACCAATAAGAGACACTCTAACCACCGCCCCTTGATATTCAATGGTGTTGCCATCACTGAATCTCCCACTGTCAACATCCTTGGGATTATCATTGACCAGAAACTCAACTGGACTCACCGCATAAACACAGTGGCTACAAGAGCAGGTCAGAAGCGAAGAATACTGCGGCGAGTAACTCACCTCCTGACTCTTCAGAGGTTGTCCACCATCTACAAGGCACAAGTTAGGAGTGTGATGGAATACTCACCACTTGCCTGGATGGGTGAGTATTCAAGATGCTTGATGCCATCCAGGACAAAGCAGCCCGCTTGATTGGCACCACATCTACAAACATTCAATCCCTCCACCACCGACGCTCAGTAGCAGCAGTGTGTACTACCTACAAGATGCACTGCAGCAATTTACCAAAGATCCTTAGACAGCACCTTCCAAACCCATGACCGCTTCCATCTCGAAGGACAAGGGCAGCAGATAAATGGGAACACCATCACCTGCAAGTTCCCCTCCAAGCCACTCACCATCCTGACTTGGAAATATTTCGCCGTTCCTTCGCAGTCGCTGGGTCAAAATCCTGGAATTCCCTCCCTAACGGCATTGTGGGTCAACCCAGATAACATGAACTACAGCGATTCAAGAAGGCAGCTCACCATCACCTTCTCAAAGGCAACTAGGGATGGGCAATAAATGCTGGCCAGCCAGCAGCGCCCATGTCCCACGAGTGAATAAAATAAATGTTGGTGCCACTGGGTGATTGACATACAGCCTCTCCCACATTGAAATGGGTCAGGTCGCCATGTTCCCGCTGTGATGGGCTTCATTAAATCCAGCCCCTGGTTTGTCACCCTCTTTTCTCACCCATTTTTCTTCATTATAAGTTTAACTTTAATTTTGTTTTGCTTGCTAATTTTAGTTAATCAGTGATAGCACTTTTTTATTGTTCAATTATGGGACATGGGCGTTGCTGGCTGGCCAACATTTATTGCCCATCCCTAGTTGCCCTTGAGAAGGTGGTGGTGAGCTGCCTTCTTGAATCGCAGCAGTCCATGTTCTGTGGGTTGACCCACAATGTCATTAGGGAGAGAATTCCAAGATTTTGATGCAGCAACTGCGAAGGAACGGCCGATATATTTCCAAGTCAGGATGGTGAGTGATTTGGAGGGCAACTTGCAGGTGGTGGTGTTCCCATGTATCTGTTGCCCTTGTCCTTCTGGATGGAAGCGGTCGTGGGTTTGGAAGGTGCTGCCTAAGGGGAAGGTTCTTTGTCCAATTCTAAGTGTTAAAAATAGAAATGACCATTTTTTATTCAGCCTTTTATTTTCTGCAGCACCTGTTTTAATGTCAGTAAAAGAACCTGCATTCATGTGGCATCTTTTAAACCTCTTGGACAAAGAGGTTTAAAAGATGCTATTTACAGCACTTTTACAGCCAATAAAGTACTTTTGAAGTAATGCAGGCAACTTGATGGCCAATTATAGAGACTGAGAGATTTGGGGTGGGATTATCCGGCTAAATGTTTTGAGATAAATGTCCTTCTCAGTAGTCTTGCTGAGATATGCGCTGCCAGTTCTGCATTAAACTCAGGAAGCAGGAAGAACAATCCTCAGGAATTATTTAAATGACAGTGAAGCAGTCACAATACATTTGCAGTTGGTCACCAACAAGCAGGCAATTTGGTTCCCATCAGAATTTCTGGTGGAAAACATATCTGTTAGCTAAGTCAGAACGAAAGCTGTCAGATATGATGAAGTCACAGCGAATGTTAAACAAAATGAGTCTGTAGTGTACAGTTTACATCGAAAGGAACTGGCTGCTTTGCCAATCAGGATATCCATTTCAAGTGGGCATTCTTTATGTTTGCTATCCACTGCCTCATCCAATCTTCATCAGCTCTCTGTCATTTCATTCAAAATGTACGGGCAGCTGACCAGCAGCATTCAAATTGGGCAGTGTGGTTAGCACTGCTGCCTCTCAGTGCCAGGGACCCAGGTTTGATTCCAGTCTCATGTCACTGTCTGTGTGGAGTTTGCACATTCTCCTCCTGTCTGCGTGGGTTTCCTCCGGGTGCTCCGGTTTCCTCCCACAGTCCAAAGATGTGCGGGTTAGGTTGATTGGCCATGATCAATGCAAAGGGTTACGGGGCTAGGGTGGGTGAGTGAGCATTAAAAACTTGCTCACACAGCGCAGACAGCAGATCCACACCAACCGTGACTCCCACCCCACCCTGGCTTGTGAGTACAGCCTTACTTCCCCAGCAGCTGTCCTCCTTTCTCTCACAGCGACTCACAGGTAGAGTGCTCTTTTGGAGAGTCGGTGCGGACTTGATGGGCCGACTGGCCTTCTTCTGCACTGTAGGGATTCTATGGATTCTGCGGAGACCCCCGACGAGATTTTGACTGAAACTCTTAGTTGGGAATGCAGTCTGTTCTTGCCGGCTTCACACCAGGAGCTAGTCAGGCATCAGAGTGTTTACTTTTTCCCAGTCCATCCTCCTGGAATACAGCTCAAAGACACAGATCTTTGCTGCCAGTCTTTGAGCAAATTATAACAGCCCTAATGATTGCTACCAGCTTGGAACCCCAATATTGCTGGGATGACAAGAATGCAACGTTATGGACAAATAAATAGGTGTGAAGTAGAAGGGTAAATTCATCTACCTCACACCCCAGGGAAAACTTCCCCAGGTAGGGCTACCAGAGACTAGGACCAAATCGGTGACCCATTCTCCTCCCGTGGCACTTTGCTAGGAGATTGCGATCTGTGGATGCTCCCTACAACATTGCCAATAATCTCACCCCAACTACAACTAGTAGAAGTGTGCTCTTAATCGTTGTCTGAAGATGGGCCGGTGTGTTGTAGCAGGCTGTGCCGTGTACAGTCAATTTTTAAAGAATGAAGTGATTGAAAATACAAAGGATCAAATGGAGATGAGCATAAAATATCACAAGCACAAATCTTCAGGAATGGTCTCTGCCATTGAAAGAAGCAGAAATCCTGAGACACCCTCATGCTTTCTGATCAAAGTTATTAAGAGTCTACATTAACAAAGTAGGAGGAAAGGATTGCATTTCATTTTGAAATCTAACCCATCAATTGAAATGTGGACTGCATTCTCACAACCCACTTTCTCCACCTTCTCTTCTTTCCTTTTAACCCCTTCCCTTCTCTCTCTCACAACCGGTCTAACCAGCTGTGGATGTTCAGAAATTTGGCCATTGTTTAGTTGAGTCAAAATGGAAAGAATTCTATTTGATGTAAAGTTACGCTCCTAGGTTTACCAGGGTGATTCTGGGAAAGGCGGGACTGATGTATGAGGAGAGATTAACTAGGCTAGGATTGTTTTTGCTGAGTTCAAATGAATGAGGGGGGATCTCATAGAGACATAAAATTCTAACAGGACCAGACAGGGTAGATGCAGGGAGGATGTTCCCGATGGTGAGGGAGTCCAGAACCAGGGATCACAGTCTGAGGATTCGGGGTAGACCATTTAGGATGGAGATGAGGAGACATTTCTTCACCCAAAGTGTGGTGAGCTGTGGAATTCATTACGACAGGAAGTAGTTGATGCCAAAACATTGAATGTATTCAAGAAGCAGCTGGATATAGCACTTGGGGTGAATGGGATCAAAGGTTATGGGGAGGAAGCAGGATTAGGCTATTGAGTTGGATGATCAGCCATGATCGTGATGAATGGCGGTACAGGTTCGAAGGGCCAAACGGCCTCCTCCTGCTCCTATCTTCTACATTTCTATCACAACTAAATGTATAGGTAGGTTCACTTTGACACTCAAGAGCTGGATTGACTCATCTGGAAATTTGTTATACGGCGTGCTACAAATTAGCCACATGGTCTGCTAGTCAGGGATGTGTGGCATAACCGTCCATTAAAAAAATCACTCCCCTTTGGCATTGAAGCAAGAGCTGTTAGACATGAGCTCCACATGAAAAAAAAGAAGCAAACTTACATTCATGCAGTGCCTCTCATGATCGCAATGCTTTACAGCCAATGAAATATAAACAGCAGACACACAGACAACATTGGCTCCACATTATTCAAGAAATGGTGCAGATTTTATGCTATGCATAACATTGATGACCACATCTGTGGGAGGGAGATGCATTGCAGTTTGAAAAAGCAAAAAGATGACATTGCCAATTGGTCAGAGATCAGTAAGGACAACAAGGTGTGCTCCATTTAATGCATCAAATGATTCTGAATGTGAAGGTTTTAAAATGGAATCAATTACTTTTCAAGTTTCAATTTACAGTTTTAATCAGTTTAATGAACATGTTGTACTTGGCTTGACAGTTGGTTCATGATGCAGAGTGGGGCCAACAGCATGAGTTCAATTCCTGCACTGGCGGAGGTTATTCATGAAGGTCTCGCCTTCTCAATCTTGCCCCTCGCCCGATCCTCAGGTTAAATTACCAACAGTCAGCTCTCTCCCTCAAAGGGGAGAGCAGCCTATGGTCATCTGAGGCTGTGTGTCTTTATCTTTACTCAAATCATAGAATCATCAAGTGCGGCAGGGTGGCACAGTGGTTAGCACTGCTGTCTCACGGTGCCAGGGACCCGGATTCCTGGCTCGGGTCACTGTCTGTGTGGAGTTTGTACGTTCTCCCCGTGTCTGTGTGGATTTCCTCCGGGTGCTCCGGTTTCCTCCCACAGTCCAAAGATGTGCAGGTTAGGTGCATTGGCCATGCTAAATTCTCCCTCAGTGTACCCGAACAGGCGCCGGAGTGTGGCGACTGGGGGATTTTCACAGTAACTTGCAGTGTGAATGTAAGCCTGATTGTGACTAATAAATAAACTTTACTTGAACATAGAACAGTACAGCACAGGAACAGTCCTTCAGCCCACGATGTGGTGCTGAACATGATGCAAATTAAACTAGTTCCTTCTGCCTGCCTCTATCATACCTGCCTCCACCACCACCCTGGGAGCACGTTCCAGACACCTATCACTCTCTGTGTAAAAAAACTTGCCTCTCACATCACCTTTGAACTTTCTCCCCTCTCATCTTAAGTGCATGCCCCCTGGTATTAGACATTTCAACTCTGGGAAAAAGACTCTGACTGTCAACCCTATCAATGCCTCTCATAATTTTATAGACTTTTATCAGGTCCCCCCCTCAGCCTCCACCGCTCCAGAGAAAACACCCTAGTTTGTCTAATCTCTCCTCATAGCTTGTATCCTCCAATCAGCTTAATAAATAATTGTTTTGCCATGCCCAAACTGCTCCAGGTGGTTTTTATTCTGCTGTCTATGAAACAATGGAAAAAAAAGTATTGAATATTACACCTGAAGATTTACAGAAAGTTAATTTAGCTTTTCCACATCAGGGTTCCGGTCTATGAAATGGGGGTAAGTTTGTTTATCAGTGATACATTTAGGTCCACAGGTATTTGAATTTTAAATAATGTCAGGCGGATAACATTAGTTTGATTGTATTTCCTGAAAATAATGGAACATAATGTATTTACAATAATTGAAATGCTCGTTTGAGAGTGAGAAAAAGGAGAATGCGTGAAACAGGGATTAATATATTCCTCCCCCACTGTCAGACTGCGACAATTGAACAATTCCACTCTCTTGAGGAGAGGGAGCCAAAGGAAATTATGGGCACAGCATGCAATTTGATTTCAAAGTAACTCTGCATGCAAAAAGTTGTAGTGTTAACAACTGTATACTTCAACATTATTACAATGCACTGTGAACTGTGAACAAGTACAGCCTAATAGCAACAGAAACTAAATGTCCATTAACAAAGCACATGGTAGTAATAGCCTTAAATGCACACAATGAAGCAATTCAGTTTTTGATTTTTAAAAATGGACCATTGAGCTAATGTCTCATCACAACATTTATGATAAAGGTCACCTCCTGACTCTGCCACTTATAAGGCACAAGCCAAGAGTGTGATGGAATACCCTTCAGTTGTCTGATGAGTGTAGCTCCAACAACACTCAAGAAGGAACAAGAACAGGAGGGCACTGATTTAAAATGATGCGAGAAAAAACTTTTTCACACAACAAGTGGCTCAGGTATGGAATGCCCTGCCTGGAAGTGTGGTGGAGGCAGGTTCAATCGAAGCATTCAAGCGGGCATCAGGTGATTAGTTGAATAGAAAGAATGTGCAGCAGTTTGGCGAAAAGGCAGGGGAATGGCACTAATTCAAGATGTTCGTTTGGAGAGCCAGTGCAGATACAATGGGCCAAAAGGCCTCCTTCTGCGCCATAACAATTCTGTGATTCTGGGACGCTTGACATTATCCAAGACAAGAGAATTTGCTTGGTTGACACCCTGTCCACCATCTTAAGCATTTGCACCACCAACGTAACGTGGCAGCTGTGTGTACCATCTACAAATTGCACCCCCAAGACTCCTTTTGCCAGTAGCTTATAAACCGCAAACATCTGCCATCTAGAAGGATAAAGGTAGAGGCACATGGAAAGAATACCACTCCAAATCCCTCTCCCAAGTGAAACATCACTCTTGAAAATATAGTTTCTTCATCAAGCAAGTCAAAAGCCTGTAACTTCCCATCTAATAGCACAGTGTAAGTACCTTCACTGTTCAGTGGACCTAGAAAGCAGCTTGATATCATCTTCACAAGGACAATTTGAGATAGGTAATAAACATAGAAAATAGGAACAGATGTAGGCTACTCGGCCCTTCGAGCCTGCTCCACCATTCATTGTGATCATGGCTGATCATTCAACTGAAGAGCCTGATCCCACCTATACCTCCATATCCTTTGATCCCCTTCACTCCAAGAGTGATATCTAACTCCTCCTTGAAAACATGCAATGATTTGGCCTCAATAAAGTTTGGCATTTCCAATTACTACCCACATCCTGTGAATGAACACACGAATAATAAAATGTAATATTTCAGAATGGTGAAAATAGTTCAATGAGAAACAAAATGCTACAGAAGCTAGAAATCTAATTTGTTTCCGTTTGCTGGGAAAGTGAAGGATTGAAAAAAAAATCACATTCCATCTGTTTGACCGTAAAATAAATACATCTCATTCACGCATTCCCTCTAAAATCTACCAACTATTCTTTGTTCATCACATTTTCTACATCCCCAAATTGGCCCTGCCACAGGCTCACCATCTATTGGGTACATTTGTGCAATAAATTATCAGAGGAAAGAAAAGTATTGGCTTCCCTAAAGACTTCTGCTATTTTTGTGATTGTACCAACAACCCTTTGAGAAGGAAAAGAAAACCTTCTTGAAATAACTCCTCAGAGGCCGGTGTCCCTTCACTAGGTTCTGTTTATTTACAAACTCTATTCCGCTCCTAGGGTGTTTCTGGTACAAAGCCAGAATCTGGAGTGTCAGGAGCCCTGACACTCTCATTTATATATACAGGTGAGGCTCCCTGATTGGGCAGGCAATTCTGACCTCAATCAGGGAGCTCATACTCCAAGAGCCAACCTCATGTGCCTCATTGAAGCCATTACACTTCTGCTTTGGATATTCAGCAACCTGCATGAAAGAACGACTTCAGACCCCTTCCCCAATGGCTTTTGTGGAAAAATACCCCAGCCACCTTTGGAGGTAATACCCTGCCACAATTTGACTGGTCTTCTGCAGGCCAGCTTATCTGCTCTAATTAAACTGGAGAATGTATTTTGATTCGATTCGATGAACCTAGTGGTTCTTGCTTTCCCCGCTGTGACATACCAGGCATGGCATGATTGTAAATTGTTGAAATTTCAAATGTGCAATCAGGTAGCACTATTAGCAGTTTTGTTACTCTGTAGGTTGGAACACTAGTGCATCTAGTGATGGGTTAACGTGCACTGTCCATGAAATAGAAATACTGAGGCCAGAATTCCCCGACCTCGCCCATGGCTGGGATTCTCTGGTCCCGCTGCAGTGGATGGAGATTTGGCTGAGTGCCAAATTTTCCGTTCTCACTGGCAGCAGCGGTGGGATGAACAAGATCGGAGAATCCCAGCCATAATCTGTTTGAAGAGGAGAAGAAGCAACAATTTGACTTTGTTTAGTACCTTTAAAGCAAAAAGTATCCCAAGGATCATCACAGAGGCAACAAGAGTTTGATATTTAACATTTTTTCAGTGGACACTGGGGGTGAGGGGGGTGGGAAAGGAGTGACCAAAACTTAGGTCAAAGTTGCTCCCTGATGGCCTTCTGTTGAAACATTTCTTCGTCCTTTCCCCGTGTACAGCTCCTCCTCTCTACTTCCTGCGTTCCATCTCCATGAGCTGGATTTCATGGCCCACGCCAGGCATGTTTTTAGCAACAGAGGGAACGTAAATTCTGAGAGATGGCCAGCCCTCCACCTTCCTGCCAAGCTTCGACGCTTTCCTCCATAACACAGTTAGTGGGTGCTATGATCGCAGCCGGTCTGCCATTTTAAAATCAATAATTAACAGTCAATTGAGCTTATTACCAAGACAATTATGGAATTGTTGTGTTGTTATGAATGCTTGTTTGAATTCCAAAAGCTGTAAATTATGTTAATGGGAGGGGTGGGTTCAGAGTTCATAGTTTTATTGACAGTTTAAAGAAGCTGTTAAAGGATTATGTGGGACCGGAAAAGAAGTTGATTTATTTTTATAAGTGACCCATACTGGATGAGTGGCTATCAAGATGGCATGAAGTGTGTGTGGGACCATGGGTGTGGCTGGGGTTTTGCATTAAGTTGGCATGGGTGGGGTTGGGGGGTATGAGGGGCTAGGAGTGTGGGTGAGCATGAGGATTGAGGGCTAGAGGACCTAACAGTTTGTGACCGAGGTGGACCTTCTAACCAGCCCGTCTCAGCATGCATCAGCACCCATGGCCACTCCCCAGGTTGGCACATCCAACTCCATCCCACACCTGAAGTGGGAATCAAGTGATTCAGGATACTTGATTTGATTTGATTTGATTTATTATTGTCACATGGATTAACATACAGTGAAAAGTATTGTTTCTTGAGTGCTATACAGACAAAACATAACGTTTATAGAGAAGGAAATGAGAGAGTGCAGAATGTAGTGTTATAGTCATAGCTAGGGTGTAGAGAAAGATCAACTTAATGCAAGGTGAGTCCATTCAAAAGTCTGACGGCAGCAGGGAAGAACTTGTTCTTGAGTCGGTTGGTACGTGACTTCAGACTTTTGTACCTTTTTCCCGATGGAAGAAGGTGGAAGAGAGAATGTCCGGGCTGCTTTGCCGAGGCAGCGGGAAGTGTAGACAAAGTCAATGGATGGGAGGCTGGTTTGCGTGATGGATTGGGCTACATACACGACCTTTTGTAGTTCCTTGCGGTCTTGGGTAGAGCAGGAGCCATACCAGCTGTGATGCAACCAGAAAGAATGCTTTCTATGATGCAACATAGTTGGTGAGGGTCACTTTTTGCCAAGGGGGGACCAGCTTGAGCTCCAATTCTGGTTCCAATTCTGCTGCTCGGAGACCTTGAAAATCCACTCAACTCTGTGCAAAGATACAGCAGCAAACCCTTTGGCTAGTTATTTGAGTTAAGAGTTCCGCCAACAAGATAGTACCCTTCAATTAAACCTGCAGCATCAAAAGAAAGTCATAAGCATGTGAAGGGGAGGCGATGGCCTCATGGTATTATCACTAGACTATTAATCCAGAAACTCAGCTAATGTTCTGGGGACCCAGGTTCGAATCCCGCCACGACAATGGTGGGATTTGAATTCAATAAAAAATATCTGGAATTAAGAATCTACTGATGACCATGAAACCATTGTCAGCAAAACCCATCTGCTTCCCTGTTCTTTAGGGAAGGAAATCTGCCATCCTTACCTGGTCTGGCCTGTATGTGACTCCAGAGCAATGTGGCTGACTCTCAACTGCCCTTGGGAAATGAGGGATGAGCAAAAATGCTGGCTAGCCAACGACGCCCCCGTCCTACGAATGAATAAAAAAAACTTGAAAGTTCCATCGGGATCCCTTTAATATATATTTAGCTGTGCGTATTTAAGAGAGGGCATTAACGGGAGAAAAATGGTCATGATCTGTCCACTCCACTTCCGACACATGCAGGGGAAGTGCGCACTATCGATTGGTTCTGACCATACTGGAGATCATTAGAAGCTGATCCCCTGTCACTTTTTCACCCGTAGGCTCATGTAAAACCAGACCCAGCGGTTCCACAGAGCCAAGTTCTGCAGCCAAGTTGACCAATGATTCCCTCAGCAATGGAGACACACAATGTTCCAGAGGCAATGAACCAAGCAGGATTAATGTGTCGACTGCTTCGCATAGCCTGCATGTACCAACTGATAAAGGCAAAATACCGCAGATGCTGGAATCTGAAACAGAAACCAAAATTGCTGGAAAATCTCAGCAGATCTGACAGCATCTGTGGGGAAAGAATAGAGTCAATGTTGAATCAGGATGACCCTTCCAGAGGGATGGAGTTTAAAAAACAGGGAGGTTATGTTGCAGCTGTATAAGATGCTGGTGAGGCCGCACCTGGAGTACTGTGTACAGTTTTGGTCGTCTTATTTGAGAAAGGATATACTGGCACTGGAGGGGGTGCAGAGGAGATTCACTAGGTTGATTCCGGAGTTGAGAGGGTTGGCTTATGAGGAGAGACTGATTAGACTGGGATTGTACACACTGGAATTCAGAAGAATGAGGGGAGAAACATATAAGATTATGAAGGGAGTAGATAAGATAGAAGCAGGGAGGTTGTTTCCACTGGAAGGTGAAACTAGAACTAGGGGACATCACCTCAATATAAGGGGGAGCAGATTTAGGACTGAGTTGAGGAGGAATTTCTTCACCCAAAGGGTTATGAATCTGTGGAATCCCCTGCCCAGTGAAGCAGTTGAGGCTACATCATTGAATTTTTTTAAGGCAAGGATAGATACATTTTTGAACAGTAAAGGAATTAAGGGTTATGGTGAACGGGTGGGTAAGTAGAGCTGAGTCCATGAAAAGATCAGCCATGATCTTATTGAATGGTGGAGCAGACTCGATAGATAGCCTACTCCTGCTCCTAGTTCTTGTGTTCTTATGTTCGTCAGAACTGCTGAGATTTTCCAGCATTTTCTGTTTTTGTACCAACTGATAACTTGTTTGTCTCTCAAAAAACTGCTTTGATTTAATCCAGAAGTCTATCTGATCATGCGTAACCTGCTCTGGAGGATTTGGTTATAAATATCGTTAAGGTGCTTACCACAGATGAGAGAACTGGAAATAACAGACGTGTAAACAATTTCACCTCTTTGAATTCGTCGATTAAAAGTCATAAATTTCAGGAACTAGATAATCAGGCAGATTCAATTACATGTGACAATACTCTCACAGGGATTATGTACAGTGACTTCAATTCCTTAATTTGTACTTTCATGGTATTATAGGTGATAAAAGTTCATCTATGCTGCCAAATAAATTGAAGGGATTAACAGCAAGAATGCTAATTCTAAACGGCAATGGAGCTTCAGCATCAAGCAATCAGCCTTTCCAACCTTCTCAAGGCATCAGTGTTTCCTTTTAGAAAGGAACTATGACAGTGTGCAAGAAAGTATTGCCAGATTTAATTAAGAAAGATGTTGACAAACTAGATACAAACAGAATGTTTTCTCTTGTGGGGAAGAACATAACCAGAGTCCATGAACGTAAGGTAAAAAGTTAAAATTAAAGTTTACTTATTAGTCACAAGTTAGGCTTGCATTAACACTGCAACGAAGCTACTGTGAAATTCTCCTAGTCACCACACTCTGGCACCTGTTCGGGTCAATGCACCTAACCAGCCGTCGTTCAGACTGTGGGAGGAATCCGGAGCATCCGGAGGAAATCCACGCAGACACTGGAAAAACGTGCAAATTCCACTCAGACAAGGCTGGGAATCGAAACTGGGTCCCTGGAGCTGTGAGGCAGCAGTGCTAACCATTGTGCCACCGTGCCACCCAGGTGGTCTCCAAGAAATCCAATAAAGGAACACAAAGTCCAAAGATGTGCGGGTTAGGTTGATTGGCCATACTAAACTGCCCCTTGGTGTCAGGGGGATTAGCAAGGGGGTATGGGGATAGGACCTGGGTAGGATTGTGGTCGGTGCAGACTCGATGAGCCGAATGGTCTCCTTCTGCACTGTATGGATTCTCTGATTCTTCAATGGCAATCTTCCTTCTCCAAACAATGGTAAGAATTTGGAACCCTCTATCACTGGGAGTGATTGAAGCAAATAGCACAGATATATTTAAGGGAAGCAAGACAAGAATTTGATGGAGAAGGGAATAGATGATTATAACATCTTGCGAAAACTGACTTATCTTAGCGTCGGGTGCTCCTAAATCCCGACAGACCTCGGAGTTCTCGTACATGCATGGACTGGGGGAGGGCTGTACGTGCACAATTCAGCATTTTAAACTCTTCAGGCTGAGGAAGAACCCAGCGCACAGAAAGAAAATAATGGCATGAAAATCTCAGGTCATGTGACAGGAAATGAAGCTCCATTGCAGACAAGTGGTCCAGACACGGGACAGGGAATGTTCCCAGTTAAGTGAAAAAAGAGGAGCTGAGAAAGAGGCTCCAAACAGAAAAGGGATTGCTGCTGGCAGACTTTAAGTGGTGAGGGCTCAAGAGACACCTTGGCGATCAAAGAGGTTTTGGGACAAGCCTGAAAATATAAGAAGGCAGCAGAATGTTGGTGACTCCATGCTGTAAGGGTGAAGGTGCCCATATGATGCAGTATTATTCTGATCAGTGCAGCCAAAGAGTTGAAATTGTGCTTGTGAGCTGGTGCTCGAGTGCATACTTGAGAATCCAGGGGAACAGAGTCTGAGGAGACGAGAATGAAACCCTGCAAGCTGGACCATCATTGATGCAACTTTTGGAGAGAAATAGAAGGTTAGGCCTTTGAAGATGAAGACTGGGAATCTCTCGTGAGAGACAGAGTTTCAGCAAGATGGGTTAACTCACATTGCTTGCTGATATCTGTGTGGGTAATTGAAAAATCCATGGAATCCACCTTAGTCACATCTGCCATTTTTTGTACAGTGTGTGATGTTCAACCACAGTTTGCATGTTAATTCACATGAGTCTCATATTAACTCCGAATATTAAAGCATATAGACAGAATTTGCATATTATCTTATCTTTCTGACATAAATATACAGTAAAACTAATTTTTATTTGTTCAAAACCCATAGGATCCATTGGCTTTATTCACTTAGCAAGTGTCTTGTATATCAAACGTTGTCTACTTTAAACTAAAAGTTATTGTTCCCTAACCAGGTCTTACTTCGGGTGGCACGGTGGCACAATGGTTAGCACTGCTGCCTCACCAGGGACCCGGGTTCAATTCCCGGCTTGGGTCACGGTCTGTGCGGAGTCTGCACATTCTCCCCGTGTCTGCGTGGGTTTCCTCCGCATGCTCCGGTTTCCTCCCACAGTCCAAAAGACGTGCTGGTTAGGTGCATTGGCCATGCTAAATTCTCTCTCAGTGTATCCGAACAGATGCCGGAGTGTGGCGATTAGAGGATTTTCACAGTAACTTCATTGCAATGTTAATGTAAGCCTACTTGTGATGCTAATACATAAACTTTAAACATTTTGGGGTCTGGCCCAGAATCATGACGAGTGGCAGATTTAGATCAGTAAAGTTGGGAGGGGATGCAAGTGAAGCATTTACACCGGCACAGACTGGATGAGCCCAATGACCTGTTTCATTGCTGTGAATCCTATGTAAGAATCAGAAATATTGAAACAGGAAAAGACCATTTTGACCCAAAATCCAACCCCAGTATTCAATGAGATCATGGCTGCTCTGCAACCTAACTCTATGGCCACAATTCTCCGGCCATTCACGCCCCACTGCCGCTGCCAGCGAGAACGGAGGATTTGGCGCTCCGCCAAATCTCCGTTCACTGCAGCGGGACCAGAGAATCTCAGCTGTAGGCAAGGTTGGAGAATTCAGCCTTATGTCTTTGTACCATATTCCTTTGTAGATTTGGTTCACAAAAATCTTATCAATTTTAAAATGCAATTGGTTTGGGTGGAAGGTTAATTTGCCATGGCAATAGCCATGGGATTGTCCATAAATTTTGCTGTAGTTATGATTTTAAATTGTCTGAGATTTTGAACGAAAGTTGTTCATGCAGGGTTGATTTGAGCACACACAATCTGGCCATAGCCATGTATTATTCACTAAATACAGCAGTCATGCTGCCTGCCAGCCCTGAATTTACATCAAACTATGCATTATACACAGGCTCTTTAAAGTACACATTTCTTAGAAAATGTTAAAGTATATGACACACAAAACTCCTTCCTAATGTGGCAGCATCACCAATCTCAGTTAGTGGCTGTAGGTTAGCTGGTGTGAAATGGAGACCTTTCACATTGGTGGTGTCAGCTGACATGACTAGAGCAGAATTACATAGTTAGATCAACCAGAAGCTATGTTACAGTGCATCTAACCATGCCAGACATGGCATGTTTGATATCGACACTCTGTGCTTGGAATGCAAAATGTTCCATTTTCCAGTATGCACATTCCATTTTCAATTTATCAATGAGGAAATTCACTGACGACAATTTATTGAGACAGTAGGAGTGCATTTTAAAATGTAAGTGGCCTTATGAAAAGATTCATTAGGGTACATGCAGAGAAGATGCTTCCCGTCTGTAGGGACCATAAGTATAACATTACCATTAACAAATCCGATAAGGAATACAGGAGAAATGTCTTCACTTTGATCATTGAAAGTGTGGAACTTGGTCCAACATGGTTGAAGTGAATAATGTAGATCCATCTAAGGGGGAACCTAGATAAGTACATGAGGGTGAGAAGGAAATGTTTGATGGTAAGAAGAGGCTTATGTGGAGCATAAACACTAGCATTGGCCCCTTAGGATTAATGATCATGTTTCAGTGCTGTGAATTCGGGGAAATACACTGATCTGTAAAAATACTGTCCTATAAATGAAGAAGATGAGCAGGCAAATTGGATCCTTCATAGTTGTTTCTACCACGATATAGTGTTTATGCAGCTGCCAAAGGAGGGTGGTAGGCAGCTTGGGGTAACAGCACTTGTAGGTGAGTGAGTGAAGTGATTGTGAGTTCATTCTCTCCATGCAATGCAAATCAAATCACATTGGTCTGCCTCTGAAGTTATCTGCCACATTGTGAGAAGTTTGGCTATTTGACGATGGGGGGATTTGGCAATCCATTTAATATATGATATTACTGAACACAGAACAAAGAAGAAAGAAAATTACAACACAGGAACAGGCCCTTTGGCCCTCCAAGCCTGCACCAACCGTGTGCTCAACGGAACTAAAACCCCCTACTCTTCTGGGAACCATATCCCTCTATTCCCATCCTATTCATGTATTTGTCAAGACACCCCTTAAAAGTCACTGACATATCTGCTTCCATTACCTCCCCCAGCAATGAGTTCCAGGCACTCACCACCCTCTGTGTAAAAAAACTTGCCTCGTACATCTCCTTTAAATCTTGCCCCTCGCACTGCAAGGAGTTCATCCTCAGGAACAGTCAAGCAATCTAGAATGTGATGACATCTGTTAGCCCTCAAAAGAGTTGAAGAAGCAACTGGAACATTAGGTTGAAAAAGGTCACAATGGAGGGAGCGGACGGTGATAAAGGGATGAGGTTAGCATTTTGAAATAACCATGTTGAAATATTGGAAGGCAATGAAAGTTGATAAGGACACAAAAAAGAAGCAGGATTTTGGGCAAATGGCAATTTGTGAAAGTTGTAGCTCAGGCTGTCAGCATGAAGTGCGTTGGCCTAAAAAAAACTGAAGGGGGGAAAGGCATAACTAAGGGTTTAAGCAACAATCAGGTTGTGAGATAGGGACAGAGGTTGGCAAAATGGCATGTTGGGTAACCTCAACTCACTACCTAATCCTCAGCAAAAGTGTAGTCACTGTTTGACCTCAATTAACTAAATTGCTAACATCACTCAAAGAAAACTGCATTTTTGATGTGAATCATGGAAAGTGCTGCAATAACAGATGGCTTTATGAAGCTTCAGTTAAGGTACACTGTTAAGAACTTGGAAGAAATCAACTCTTATCCAAAATGTGTGATAGCTGATCTAGGATTGGTTAATCTAAATACCACTCAATCATGCTTTACCATTCAATTCAATCATGGCTGATCTGTACCTCAATCCCATTTGTACATTTTTACTCTATATCCCTCGGTGCCCTTGCCTTTGATATCACTGGGAAAAATCTTTAAAAATTTTTTTTTTAATCTTGCATTTTATGGCAAAAATACCCTTGTACGTGTGTAATGCTAATCTTTCATGGGCTGGTCAAATTTCATGGGCTGGTCAAATATGTGTTGAACTGCTTTAAAGGGACGTTTAAAAAAACAAGCCCAGACAGTGACTTAAAGATGACTGCCACAGGTCACACGACACATCAGGTATTACACGTTGGCCAGCTTCTGGAGTTTCCCAATGTGGATTTCAATTAAGACATGCCAAGACAAACTCATATGGAGTTTCACTACTGCTGATGTCAAAAATTACTTGAAATATATACTGAAACTACACTGGCCCTCACTACTTACACTTCTCTAAAGTTACCTTTCAGGCAGAGATGATGGGCGGTATTTTACAGACGCGCTCACCCCAAGACTGGAAAATCCCACCCGAGGTCAACAGACCTTTGCATGGTCTGTGTCCTGCCCGCTATGATTCCCGTGGCAGGTGAGACAGGAAAATTCCATCCAGAAAGTCTAGCAGGACATCAGTTATATAAGTGATCTTCCAAGCTTTTCACAGGTAAGAATGTTGCATTCAGAAGGGATAAAGAAAATAATCACCTAGGCGACAAAACGATAGCCATGGTCTGTCCAGGCATGAGCCAATTAATTACCTTCTGAAATTATTACGGTGAAGGAGGTTATTTGGCCAGAGTAACCATTGCAATGTTTCACTACAACGCCCCAAGCTGCTAAAAGGTGATCTGTAAGAAATCTTGGAGTATCTTGAAGAATCCAATGGAGTAGTGACAAGTTCAAGACCCTATGTTACAGTCTGCAATCTATCACAGAGGTGGAGAATTTCAAATGAATGGACCATCAGATGCCAAACCATCGACATTTAGAAAAGATGGATTACGTCAAAAAGACTGTCTAAAGAAATTGCAACTCACATAGGCCTGAACTCCAACTGAATTTTATGACTACCATGGAGAATATCTGCCTGAGCCACGAGTACCAACAAAGGACTCAGAAACCAGGAGTTTAGTCTTTACTTTCCGTCACTGAATTTGTAATTAAGCCCAATAGTATCCTCACCACTGTATAACTTGGAAGTATTTGTGTGAGTGAGCGTGTGTGTGTGTGTTTGTGTGTGTGTGTGTGTATGTGAGTGTGTATATGTGAATGTGTGAGTGTCTGTGTGGGGGTGTGTCTGTGTGGGGGTGTGTCTGTGCGGGGGGGTGTCTGTGTGGGGGTGTCTGTGTGGAGAGGTGCCTGTGTGGGGGTGTGTATGTGTGGGGGGGGGTGTCTGTGTCTGAGTGTGTGTGAGTGTGTGGGTGTGTGGGTGTGTGTGTGTGAGTGTGTGGGTGTGTGTGAGTGTGTGTGAGTGTGTGTGAGTGTGCGGGTGTCTGTGTGTTAGTGAAGAGCAGGACATGGATTTGCCTTTTTAAATATATTTTGAATCATACATGGGTAGGTACTATTAGCAAAAAAAAACTAACCTCTTTGTGTTTAAGCTAAAGAAAGCCTGTCATACTGGCGGCACGGTGGCACAGTGGTTAGCACTGCTGTCTCACAGCGCCAGGGATCTGGATTTGATTCCAGCCTTGGTCACTGTCTGAGAAGTTTGCACATTCTCCCCGTGTCTCCGTGGGTTTCCCCCGGGTGCTCCGGTTTCCTCCCACAGTCCAAAGATGTGCAGGTTAGGTTGATTGGCCATGATAAAATTGCCCTTAGTGTCAGGGGCATTAGCAGCATAAATATGTGGGGTTATGGGGATAGGTGGTTAGTGCAGGCCTGATGGGCCAAGTGGCCTCTTCCTGCACTGTAGGGATTCTATGATTCTAGATTGAGTTCTTTACAACCAGTATTTGAAATGGTATGGAAGGCATTAGCTATGAGGAGAGGTTGGAGAAACTTGGTTTGTACTCACTGGAACGATGGAGGTTGAGGGGCGACCTGACATAAGTCTACACGATTATGAGGGGCATGGACAGAGTAGATAGTCAGAAGCTTTTTCCCAGGGTGAAAGAGTCAATTACTAGGGAGCATAGGTTTAAGATGTGAGGGGCAATGTTTAAAGGAAATGTACGAGGCAAGTTTTTTACACAGAGGGTGGTGGGTGCCTGGAACTTGCTGCGGGGGGAGGTAGAGGAAGCGGATACAGTCGTGACTTTTAAGAGGCATCTTGGCAAATACATGATTTTGATTTGATTTATTATTGTCACATGTATTAGTATACAGTGGAAACTACTTTTTCTTGCGCGTTATACAGACAAAGCATACCGCTCATAGAGAAGGAAATGAGAGAGTACAGAATGTAGTGTTACAGCCATAGCTATGGTGTAGAGAAAGATCAACTTAATGCAAGGTAGATCCATTCAAAAGTCTGATGACAGCAGGGAAGAAGCTGTTCTTGATTCAGTTGGTATGTGACCTCAGACTTTTGTACCTTTTTCCCGACGGACGAAGGTGAAAGAGAGAATGTCCGGAATGCGTGATGCCCTTAATTATGCCGGCTGCTTTGCTGAGGCAGCGGGAAGTGTAGACAGAGTCAATGGATGGGAGGCTGATTTGCATGATAATAGGTTGGGAATAGAGGGATATGGTTCCAGGAAGGATAGGGGGTTTTAGTTCAGATGGGCAACATGGTCGGTGCAGGGTTGGAGGGCCGAAGGGCCTGTTCCTGTGCTGTAATTTTCTTTGTTGTTTGTTCTCTTTGTTCCTTGAAATGGTTAAGTAAAGGCAATGAACTTATAGCTTCATTGTTATAAATTATAGAACACCCCGTTACAATCAATCAAGGCATGGGCTAGAAAGGCTGAGTCCTGCCATGTGTTTCCACCTGTGTAACTAGTTAAGAAAGCCCACCAACGCCTCTACTTTCTCAGAAGATTAAGGAAATTTGGCATGTCAGCTATGACTCTCAGCAACTTTTGCAGATGCACCATAGAAAGCATTCTTTCTGGTTGTATCACAGCTTGGTATGGCTCCTGCTCTGTCCAAGACCGCAAGAAACTGCAAGAGCTCGTGAATGTAGCCCAATCCATCATGCAAACCAGCCCCCCATCCATTGACTCTGTCTACACTTACTGCTGCCTCGGCAAAGCAGCCAGCATAATTAAACACCCCACGCACCCCGGACATTCTCTCTTCCACCTTCTCCCTCCGGAAAAAAGATAGAAAAGTCAGGTCACGTACCAACCGACTCAAGAACAGCTTCTTCCCTGCTGCTGTCAGACTTTTGAATGGACTTACCTTACATTAAGTTGATCTTTCTCTACACCCTAGCTATGACTGTAACACTACATTCTGCACTCTCTTGTTTCCTTCTCTATGAACGGTATGTTTTGTCTGTATAGCGCGCAAGAAACAATACTTTTCACTGTATGTCTGTATATTTCACTGTATGTTAATACATGTGACAATAATAAATCAAATCAAATCAAACTACAAAGAAAAAGGAAATATCTTCATTCCCGTATTGTGATTTTTTTTCTTTCCTGTCAATCTGCTTTTTGAGGGAACCTGTTGATCAGTTTGAGTTACACATTTCACCTTGAATCAACCACTGGAACTTTGTAAGTTAGTTCATTTAGCATTGTTTCAAAATGCCTGAAGTGTTTTACATACTCAGCAGAGATTATTCCACAAACCCCATGACTAGTGTCTGCTGAAGACAAAAGTGCCTTTTCTCGCTGGAATCAAGATTGCTATGAAGCCAAACAATTATATAGTCAAACAAAAACAATTCCGTACGGCCACACTTAGCCTGGCAGCTCATTACGATGGCAAACATGTTCCTTCATTAAATTTTACACACAACCTAATGAGGCAGGATCCTCAAGCAACAAAGAAAGCTATTTATTTTTTTCTTTGGGAGCCTGAGTAGCTCTTTAAGCTCGGTTTAATTTTTATCTATTGTCACGGAACATCAATGCCGCCAATTCAGGGTTGTGTCCATATGTGTTAATGGTCATGCTTGTTAATATGATTTAAGGTCATTATATATCCATTGGAAATAAAAATTAGGTGGGATGCGAAGTGCCTGCTGATTTGTTATCACACAATGCAATGTCAAAATTACATCTCGTGAGGACTCACATGAAACCACAGAAAATCAATAAGGAAGATGGAACATAGGAACATAGGAATTAGGAGAAGAAGTAGGCAAATTCAGCCCTTCGAGCCTGCTCCGCCATTCAATCAGATAATGGCTGATCTCTCCCTGGTCTCAAATCCACCTCCCCACCTGTTACCTATATCCCTTTATCCCTTTTTGTATTAGAAATATATCCATCTCCTTCTTGAAACCATTCAATGATTCAGTCTCCACCGCGCTATTGGGCAGCGAGATCCACAAATTCACAGCCCTCTGCGAGAAGTAGTTCCTCCTCATCTCAGTTTTAAATCTACCGCCTCTCAACCTATACCTGTGACCTCTTGTTCTACATCCTTCTAAACTCCAGCGAGTACAAGCCCAAACTGTTTAATCTCTCCTCATACGTCAACCCTTTCATCCCCAGAATCAATCTGGTGAACCCCCTTTGAACTACCTTCAACACCACCCACATTGTTTCTCAAATAAGGAGATCAAAATTGGACACAATACTCCATATGTGGTGTCACAGTTTTAAAGCTCCACTCACAAAGAAAGCAGTGGAGCTTTAAAACTGCCTTATACTCAGCAGTCGCATTGCATGAGCTTTATTTTAATTCTATTTAGTTGTGGAACTAATGTGATTATATTTCCTTTCTAAATTATTGCTCTTGACATGAGCAACCTGGATTGATGGTTTGTTGGGCTGTGCGTTTTAGGTGCTAAATCCCATGAAGCAGTTAGAAAATTTGCAGAGTCCATTAAGTCAATAAGAAAGCATTTATTGCTCTCCATGGTGGAGGGTAATAAATGCGGAAAAAACTAATCAGTGGAAAAAAACTAAATTTCAAATTAAAACTAGGTTAATGAAGCATTTAAGATGCACAGGTATAGAAACCAATACTGGATATGTTGGAGTATATTGGATATATTTAGTCATAGATTATTACTATACTGCTGTGCAGGTCTGTCTGTAACTTCAAACTCAAGTAAATTCCATTTGTGAGCTTGGATGAATCCTATTTAGATATCCTCCCTGTTGTGTGATAACTCCCACCGAACACGCAAGTATGCTTAAGCATTTTCACAACTAGCCAATATGCAAATGGTCATTTTTCCATCTTTGAGTAGCATTATGAATATATCACTGCATGAATGCTTAACAATGTGACATTTCCATAAATCTTCAAAACCCTTTCCTTTTGTTTTAATGTATCTCAATAATTCCACCCATCCTCATTTCAAGGGTGTTCACATCATTTCTTCTTATCTCAGGTTATGTTTGTAATGACTTCAATCAGGCCATTGAGATTGGCCTATTGGAATATGAAGTCTGTGATTAAGGAGTCAATTGATGGGCCACTCGGGGAGTCTTTTCCTATTATGTAACCGGGGAGTGTCAGTTCCTCTGAAGGTAGACTGCTGACTGATAGCACTCTGTGTACTGCTGTCGGGATTGTAAATAAAGGGATTTTGGTGAAGGGACTTCTGCCTCCAGCGATTATTTCAATCTCTCATTTAGCGTCTTTTTCCTTGCCACTTAAATTCATATTAAAATTAGGAATATCAATAAAAGTGCTGGGTAGATCTTATGGTTGAGCAGGGGATTGTGATCAGAGGTTTGAATTCCAACAGAGGAACCTGATTACATATGACCGTACCAACTGGGAGCAGGAGTAGGCCACTCGGCCCCTTGAACCTACTCTGCCATTCAACAAGATCATGGCTGATCTGCTTGTAACTTCAACCCTACATTTATATCTATCCCCAATAACCTTCCAGCTGCTTTTAAATCAAGAATCTATCCAGTCCAGCCTTAAAAATATTCAAAGATTCTGCTTCCACTGCCTTTTGAGGAAGAGAGTTCCAGAGACCCACCACCCTCTGAGGGAAATAATATTCTCTTAAAGGAGTGACCCCTTATTTTTCAAACATTATCCCTAGTTCTAGATTCACCAACAAGAGGAAACATCTTCTCCACATCCACCCTGTCAGTAGCCCTCAGGGTTGCCTCTTACTCTTCTAAACTCTAACAGATACAAACCTAACCTCTCCAACCTTTTCTCAGAAGGTAATCTACCCATTCCTGGTATTAGTCCAGTAAACCTTCTTTGAACAGCTTCTAATGCATTTACATCTTTCCTTAAATAAGGAGACCAATGCTGTACGCAGGCGGCACAGTGGTTAGCACTGCTGCCTCACAGTTCCAGGGACCTTGGTTCGATTCCCGGCTTGGGTCACTGTCTGTGCAGAGTTTGCACATTCTCCCCGTGTCTACATGGGTTTTCTCCAGGTGCTCCAGTTTCCTCCCACAGTCTGAAAGAAGTGCTGGTTAGGTGCATTGGCCTTGCTAAATTCTCCCTCGGTGTACTCGAACAGGCGCCAGAGTGTGACAAGTAGGGGGTTGTCACAGTAACTTCATTGCAGTGTTCATGTAAGCCTACTTGTGACTAATAAATAAACTTTACTTTAAAAGTACTCCAGATGCATAGAATCATAGAAATCCTACAGTGCAAAAGGAGGCCATTTGCTCCATCGAGTTTGCACCAACCACAATTTCACCCAGGCTCTATCCCTGTAACCCCACATATTTAGAAATCATAGAAACCCTACAGTGCAGAAGGAGGCCATTCGGCCCATCGAGTCTGCACCGACCACAATCCCACCCAGGCCCTACCCCCACATTTACCTGCTAATCCCTCTAACCTACGTATCTCAGGACTCTAAGGGGCAATTGTTAACCTGGCCAATCAACCTAACCCACACATCTTTGGACTGTGGGAGGAAACCGGAGCACCCGGAGGAAACCCATGCAGACACGAGGAGAATGTGCAAACTCCACACAGACAGTGACCCAAGCTGGGAATCGAACCCAGGTCCCTGGAGCTGTGAAGCAGCAGTGCTAACCACTGTGTTACCCTACTAATCACCCTGACACAAAGGGGCAATTTAACATGGCCAATCCACCTAACCCACACATCTTTAGACTGCGTGAGGACACCGGAACACCTGGAGGAAACCCACACAGAGACAGGGAGAACATGCAAACTCCACACAACCACCCGAGGCCAGAATTGAACCTGGGTTCCTGACGCTGTGAGGCAGCAGTGCTAACCACTGCGCCACCGTGTCACCCCCAGAGCAGCCTGCTTCAAGGTGTATCGAGTAAATGCACATTTTAGTATGTGTACTCAACAAATTGTAAGGAGTTCCCTTGTCACAATATCACAAGTAGCGCATAGTAAAAGGAGACATCAACATTGCCTCCTGCTAATATATGATGGTGACAAGTTGAGGCTTGCACATCGAATGGATTGTCATTCTTCTCTCAATAGAAGAATGATTTATAAATTGTGTTTCTCCACCTTCAATTTTATTTTGTCAGATTAGAATTGTATTTTAGTTTCCCGAGGGAACTAAATAGCCACGGGTTAGATTATGAAGTAAAGTGAAATGTCAAGTCCCCAGTACAATCACTGCTCAAAAAATAAGTAATCATAGAGAAATAGTAGGAATTCAATTATCACAATCAACAACTTTCACCTAAAGAAGTTGGAGCATGCGAATATATAATGTCTCATTACATCCTCTGGACATCCCAAATGCTTCAGCCAATTAATTATTTTTAATATTGTTATGGTTCAGGTTGGAAACTCCAAAGTGTTTCATGAAGCCCGCCTGAATCATAAGTTTTACATTTTGAATTTGGCTAGGATAAGCATGAAATGTTTCACTTCAGGTATGATTCAAGTGACCCACTAGGGAGCTTTTTATCAAACAAAATTTATTTAAGAATATAGTTAACACGTATAGTAAGAAAATTAGCAAGAACTTTTATCAATTACAAACAATTATGATAATGCATAACCCTCAACAAAGATCTCTACAATGTTCCAATCAAACCAATCCCATAGACAAAAGACCCTTTAAACAGGTTCAATACAGCAAAGTCTACTGCTCATATGATAATCTTCTCCTCCCAACAGTGACATCACCTAAGGCTGAGAGCATGAATTTAAAACAACTCTTAGAGGTACATCAACACCACAATATGAAGTCCTTGTGTCGGCATTCACAGCAGTACAGCAGCTTCAGAAAAACAATGTGTTACTACCACACCTACAAATGGCAGACTGCTCTGTTGATGTAGGGTGGAATTCTCCCCAAAAAATTTTAAGTGCTGAATTCACGTAAAAACTGGAGTAAATCCCACGTTTTTCAAGCGGGATTTTCAAAATGAATCTCCCACACTCTGTGCACTGCAAAGTGCGCTAGCGTGAATCGCAATGAAAAGCTGGAGGCAGTGCCTATTCCCGCTGGAGAGGCCAGCAGCATAGCGCTGAGCGGGCCACAGCGCATGTGGTGCTCTGTCAGCACTGAGATCGGCGCATGTGCAGTAGCCTCGCACTGACAGCCTTCCAATTGCTGGCCAGCACAATTGCAGCCCTGCATCACTGGCCGTGCAACCCCCCATGCCCCAATCGCTGGCATGCTGGCCAGCCCTGACCCCCCCTCCCACCCACCTCGATCTCACCCCCACCCCGGCAGTCCCAATCTCTCGATTCACTCCCCCTCCCCCCCACAGCAGTTCCAACCCCCCTGGCAGGTCAACCCCCCAGCCCCCACCCCAATGGCCAGCATCGATCAGTCTCCTCCCTCCCTCTGCTCGTGATTCCAACTGCAGAATGGCAATAGGCCCCCCCGCCAAGCTCACCCCATAGACCCCATCCCCCCAAAAGGCCCTGTCCTCTCTAGCCCCAGTCCCTTGGCACTGCCCAATCCCTGGTGGGTAGTGCCAAGGTGCCCCCTGGGCATTGCCACTTTGCCCCTTGGGCAGTGCTAATGGGCTAGGCTGTCACTGCCAGGCTGGCAATACCCAAGGGGCACCCCCCCCTTACTCCTAACCTCCAAGTGGGCCTCCATGGCCCCTCTTCACTCCAACGGGGTCTGGTCACCAGTTCCCCATTAGTGGGGAGCTATTGTAAACCCCGCTGGAGTGAACCATTCCTGGCGGGGTTGGTAGAGGTGGCAGGGAGGCTAGCAGATCAGGAGACTTCCCTGAAACCACCAGATTACTGCTAAAACTGTTAAAACCTTACTCAACCTATCAATTTAGTGCACTTCTGTTAAAGAAAGTTGTGTCTAAAGTACTGCAATGTCCTGGGGTTCACTTATACCACTGCACCTCTCTGTCCCTGTTTCCTAAGTTGCTCCTTATAACCCACCTCTTTGACTCAAGGTGGGATTTTCCGGCCCTTTCCAGTCTCGCCAAAGCTGACCCCCCTGTGGTGGGTTCCCCGGCGATGGAGCAGGCGAGCCGTACAAAATGCTAGACCTCAGCAGGACTGGAATATCCCATCAGTGGCCAACGGCAAGCCACCTCCACCAGAAAACATGCCTCAGGGGCCGGAAAATCCCGTCCTATGTTTTGGTTATATCTGTCCGAATATCTTCCTGTGCAGCTCAGTGTCAAATCTTCATCGAATCATAGAATCCCTGCAGTGCAGAAGGAGTGATGATGTGGAGATGCCGGCATTGGACTGGGGTGGGCACAGTAAGAAGTCTCACAACACTAGGTTAAAGTCCAAAAGGCTTATTTGGTAGCAAGAGCTTTCGGAGCGCTGCCCCTTCAACAGGAGAATGGAGGATTGGGTTCACAAACAGGACATATATAGACACAGACTCAAGTTACAAGATAATGGTTGGAATGCGAGTAATCAATTCTTTACAGGTGCAGACAATGCGAGTGGAGAGAGGGTTAAGCACAGGTTAAAGAGATATGGATTGTCTCAAGCCAGGACAGTTAGTGAGATTTTGCAAGCCCAGGCAAGCCGTGGGGGTTACAGATAGTGTGACATGAACCCAAGATCCCGGTTGAGGCCGTCCTTATGCATGCTAACTTGGCTATCAGTTTCTGCTCGTCGATTCTGCATTGTTGTGTGTCTTGAAGGCCGCCTTGGAGAACGCTTACCTGAAGATCAGAGGCTGAATGCCCGTGACTGCTGGAGTGTTCCCCGACAGGAAGAGAACACTCCTGCCTGGTGATTGTCAATCGGTGTTCATTCATCCGTTGTCATAGCGTTTGCATGGCCTCATCAATGTACCATGCCTCGGGACTTCCTTTCCTGCAGCTTGTCAGGTAGAGAACATTGGCCGAGTCACAAGAGTACACACCATGTACCTGGTGGATGGTGTTCTCACATGAGATGATGGCATCCGTGTCGAGGGTCCAGCATGTCTTGCAGAGGTTGCTGTGGCAGGGTTGTGTGGTGTCGTGGTGTCGTGGTCACTGTTCTCCTTGAAAATTGGGTAGTTTGTTGCGGACAATGGTCTGTTTGAGGTTGCACAGTTGTTTGAAGGCAAGTAGTCAGGGTGTGGGGATGGAACTTATTGATGTCATCATATAGTTGTTTCAGTGATTTTTCGCTGTGAGTCCAAAGGAAGAAAATGTCATCGATGTATCTAGTGTATAGTGTCAGTTGAAAGTCCTGTGCGGTGAAGAAGTCTTGTTTGAACCTGTGCATGAAGATATTGGCATATTAAGGTGCAAATTTGGTCACCATGGCTGTTCTATGTGTCTGGATGAACAACTGGTTGTTGAAGATGAAGACGTTGTGGTCCAGGATGAAGCGGATGAGTTGTAGAATTGCATCAGGAGATTGGCAGTTGTCGGAGTTGAGTACTGAGGCAGTTGCAGCACTGCTGAGATCGTGGGGGATGCTGGTGTAGAGTGGCGAGTCATCCATTGCGAAGAGGAGTGCTCCTGGTACAACTGCTCCATGGGTGCTGAGTTTCTGGAAGAAGTAGTGTTGCGACAGATGCCAACATCTCACCATAGACTACTCTCCAGAATCAGTTGCCTTCTTTGACACACGCAGCTCCATCAAGAACGGCCACCTCAGCACTTCACTGTACCGCAAGCCTCATGATGCTCCACTTCTCCAGCTTCCACCCTAAACACGTTAAAGAAGTCATCCCCCACGGACAAACCCTCCGCATAACACAGGATCTGCTCAGATGACGAGGATCGCAACAAACATCTCAGACGCTGAAAGATGTCCTCATAAGAACAGGATGTCGCACTCGACTCATCGATCGACAGTTCCGACGCGCCACAGCGAAAAACTGCACTGACTTCCTCAGAAGACAAACACAGGACACGACTGACAGAGTACCCTTCGTTGTCCAGTGCTTCCCCGGAGCAGAGAAGCTATGACATCTTCTCCAGAGCCTTCAACATGTCATCGATGAAGACGAACATCTCACCAAGGCCATCCCCACACCCCCATTACTTGCCTACTTGACTTCTGGTCAAAACAGAATCACAGAATCACAGAATGCTACAGTGCAGAAGCAGCCCTTCAGCCCATCAAATCCTCACTGATGTGTGAAAGCTCCTGACCTGCCCACCTAATCCCACTTGCCAGCACTTGGCCCATAGCCTTGAATGCTATGGCGTGCCAAGTACTCATCCAGGCACTTTTTAAAGGATGTGAGGCAACCCGCCTCCACCACCCTCCCAGGCAGCGCATTCCAGACTCCCACCATCCTCTGGGCAAAACGTTTTTCCTCAAATCCCCCCTAAACCTCCATCCTTCACTTTTAACTTGTGTCCCCTCATAACTGACCATTGAACTAAAGGGAACAGGTGCTCCCTGTCCACCCTGTCCATGCCCCTCATAATCTTGTGCAGTTCCATCAGGTCGCCTCTCAGTCTTCTCTGCTCCCAACGAAAACAACCCAAGCCTACGCAACCTCCCTTCATAACTTAAATGTTCCCTCCCAGGTTTTAAAGAGCAACTTCTAGATACAAGGAAATAATGATGAAGCTTTACCTTTGTTTATCTTCAGTCAAAGTCAAACTGTTCTATGTAACCTACACGCATTGGTATTTTTGGCCACCTTTAAATAAAATGAAACCTATTTCTTTTTTGAATCAGACTAAAACAGTGTGAATATTATGCAGCTTTTGGCTTATACTTCGTAGCATTCACATGCATAATGAAAGATAACATAATGCCAATAAGATGGCTGCAACATCAGCCAAAATAATTGAAAGAACAATCGCGACTTTGCAGGCAATCATCCACACTGTTCTAATCTTTCCTGTATTCTCTTTGATGCTGGGCCACCGTTTGGACCCATCTGTCAATTGGCACAAATATTGCTTTTCACTACACGTGTAGGCAACAGCTGGACAATGCTACTCGCTGAGAAAAAAGAGATGGTATGCTCTGGAGACTTAAGGCTGTTGGAAAATAGTGACATGCCCTGCTATGATCTCTGAAAATGTGAGTGGACTAGATAAGTGCACATTTTCTTTTCTTTGTTCTTTCATGCTATGTGAGTGTCACCGGCAAAGCCAGCATTTGTTACCCATCCCTAATTGCCCTTGAACTGGATATTTCAGACTCAAACACCTTGGTGTGGCCCACAGTCACATGTAGGCCAGACCAGGGAAAGACAGCAGATTTCCGAACAAGCCTCCCATCCGTTGACTCTGTCTACACTTCCCGCTGCCTCGGCAAAGCAGCCGGCATAATTAAGGACCCGACGCACCCCCGTCATTCTCTCTTCCACCTTCTTCCTTCGGGAAAAATATACAAGAACAGTTTTTTCCCTGCTGCTGTCAGACTTTTGAATGGACTTACCTTGCGTTAAGTTGATCTTTCTCCACACTCTAGCTATGACTGTAACACTACATTCTGCACTCTCTCGTTTCCTTCTCTATGAACAGTATGTTTTGTCTGTATAGCGCGCAAGAAACAATACTTTTCACTGTCTGATAATACATGTGACAATAATAAATCAAATCAAATCAAAATCAAAAACATTGGCAGAACAGGTGGTTCTTTACGACAATTGTGAGCCCAGCTTTACATTTCAGACTTATGAATTGAATTAAAATTCTACCAACTGCTATGGTGGGATTTGAATCCATATTCCCAGAGCTTTAGCCTGGGCTTCTGATTACTAGTTCAGTGAAATCGCCACTATTCCAACATCTCCCCTATAAGTATTACAAGGATTCATCCTGGATTGAACAGACAGGCCAGGTCACCACCCATTGAATATAATTTTGTTTTTAATTCACCAGGATGATTTTTTTTCCATTATTTATTATTTCATTGAATGTGGATGTAGTTGACTAGGCCAGGATTTATTGCCCATCCCTTGTTGCCCTTGAGGTGATGAGCTGCCTTCTTGAACCGCAGCTGTCCATCTGGTGTAGGTACAACCACAGTGCTGGTAGAAATCCCATGTGATCAGGTGGAAAGTATAATTGGGCAGGGTGTAGAACTAACACTGCACCAGATGGGTGAGTCAGACTAAACTGGGGATAGTAGTGAGTTAAAATACAGGTGGGAGAATAATACTCTGTTAGAACTCCACCAGAATCTTTCTTGGGACCTTCCACTGGGTAATCGAGGCACTCAATTGGATCAGGGAAAGCCTCAATTCTGTAGGCAAACCTTTTTTATTCATTTGTGGGACATGTGTGTCTTTGGCTGGCTAGCATTTATTGCCCATCCCTAGTTGCTCTTGGCTAGGCATAGAGGACATGACATTTTGACTACATACTGGGTCCTGCCTTATACATTCCAGTTAATGAAACCTATCATAGAATAGAATCATAGAATCCCTACAGTGCAGAAGGAGGCCATTCGACCCATCGAGTCTGCACTGACCACAATTCCGCCCAGGCCTTATTCCCATAACCCCACACATTTACCCTGTTAATCCCCTGACACTATGGGGGCAATTTAGCATGGCCAACCAACCTAACCCGCACATCTTTGGACTATGGGAGGAAACCGGAGCACCCGGAGGAAACCCACGCAGACACGACGAGAATGTGCAAACTCCACACAGACAGTGACCCAATCCAGGAACTGAACCCGGGTTCCTGGCGCTGTGTGGCAGCAGTGCTGACCACTGTGCCACCGTGCCGTCCCACCTGGTCGGACAATCTTTCAAAATGAGTGAAAGGAAGAAGTAAAAAAAGAGACATGCTGTTGAAGATTTTCATTTTGCACTCATCAGAACAGACACAAAAATGGCAAATTTCAAAGAGGAGCAATAACTTATACTGCATGAGAAAGGGATGCTGATTGGTTAGCACATCAACTCTGACTAGTCGAGGCATTGCCATGGAGAATACGCCAGGTGTAAGATTTTGATAATACTGCTATTTTGTAGGGGTCATTGTTGGTCTGAAGTAACATCTGTGGATTTTATTTTTAGCAGCTAGTTAAATAGTTCAGTTTGAATTTCTGCTAGTTGGGACACGTTACAGGATGCCAGCTGTTGCTTCTGAGAAATTACAGTAAATGAACTTATGACTTTATATTACCCAGAAATCTGGGTTCAAGCAGTACCATGTTGTTTGAATGATATTGTGGGAAATTAAGAGTCTTTTTGTCAGCTTTGAATCAATAGCTGAAAAGTAACTTACTTCAGATGACAATTTCATTTTCCGATTGGTGAGATTTTGCGCACTGTGTTCACAGCAGATGAGGGAACAAAATTGTCCCCATTGTTTGTGTCTAAAGGAAATGTGTAATTTGTTCATGGTGGAATGTAAACTCTGACAGCCCAGGGAACAAGGGGTAGACCTTTTTTCAGTCCATAGGACTCTAGTTACAGAAATGGGGTAAAACCAGATCAACTGCACCCTAAGACAATGGAAGGGGTGAAGTTGGGCTATTTCCAAAGAAGGGATTCTGGAAGAAAAAGAAATGGGGCTAAAAGTTGGAAGATCAGAGTCTTTGTTGTCACGGTTTTACCATGGCATCTGCACTGTGATTCTTCTGACACCGTTCAACATCACTTCAGAGACAGAGGCCGGACTTTTACCGCCTCGCCCGCCCTGGAACTGGGGTGGGTGAAGCTCACAGAATGGAATTCTCCGTTGGCCTCAGGTGGGATTTTACAAGCCTCGCCCAAGCGAGGTCATAAAATCCCAGCCAGAAAGAGAGAAATGCACTGTCTGATGCTGGCAAAGCTTGAGGAATCCTAGGAACTTGAGGAATGAGAGACTTCCATGTTATCTTCACTGTTGCTTGTTAAGTACATGTAAATTCTTACTTAATAAATTCTATTCAATTAATAAATATTAATTACTTGTACCTTGTTGGGTCAGGCACAACTGATAACCCTCGTGTGAGAAATTAAGAATTCAGAACTTGGAGATTTCTGCCCCAATTTCCGTTATCATGACACAAGCAACTAAAAGTTAAATTCATTAAAGGTACTAAAATTACTTCTGTGGAGCCAGGAGAAGCAAGAATATTCCTCCAGCCTCAAGAAGAATAATGTGCGTTGTCTCCACCATGTCCATGATTATTGTACTGGCCTGAAGCTGGAGGGCTGCTGTGAGGCACTTATTCCTGTGCCTGCTATGTGTGTAGCAATGAGGCCTGGTCACCAAGGTGGGAAATTTTTCTCTGAGTTATTCTAAATCATTTAGTTCTTTTGACTACCTTTTTTCCCATTCATTCACAGGACGTGGCCATCGCTGGCTAGGCCAGCATTTATTGTCAATCCCTTGTTGCCCTTAATAAAGCTATTTTCTTGAACTGTTGTAGTGCATGTGTTGTATGTACACCCACAGTGCTGTTAGGGTGGAGTAATCACTCATTTTCAATATCAGTTTCTCTCATAATCTTAGCTTTCCATCGCTTTCCAATGGTTAATTTCTTCCCTCCCATCATTTTGCAATGCCAGTGGATGAGTCATTTGTGCTGCTAGTGAATTTATTATAAATATTTCCAACACTCTCGCAGTGAATAACAAAGGAATGACTAGATTTAATATATTTTCTCATAACTTTGTGTACGGCTACCCATCTTTAATAGCTCTACTATATTACAAACTCATTGCAGACTGATTAAAACTGTTTACTCTGTGGCTAGGATTCCCCAGCCTCTCCCGCAGCTGGGATTCTCCTGCCCCACTGCGGTGAATGGAGATTTTGCTGAGCATCAAAATCTCCGTTCTTGCTGGCAGCGGCTGCGGGGCGTGGACAGCTGAAGAATTCGGGCCTGTATCTCAGGGGTCGCACAATGGTGCAGTGGGTAGCTTTGATGCCTCACTGTGCCAGGGACCTGAGTTCGATTTCTGGCTTGGGTCACTGTCTGTGTGGAGTCTGCACGTTCTCCCTGTGTCTGCGTGAGTTTCCTCCGGGTGCTCTGGTTTCCTCCCACACTACAAAGATATGCGGGTTAGGTGGATTGGCCATGATAAATTGCCCCTTAGTGTCAGGAGGTCTAGCAGGGTAAATACATGGGGTAACAGGGATAGGGCTTGGGTGGGATTGTTGTCAGTGCAAGCTTGATGGGTCAAATGGCCTCCTTCTGTACTGTAGGGATTCTATGATTTCTAACCAATTGTTTAATTATGAAATGAATATAGCAATTAATAACATAGTCAAACTAACATATTAACACAGTGCGATTTGAAATAAAGGAATGCATATAAAACATTTTGATTTACAATCAATCTGTAATTTAAACATATATTTTGATTGGTGAAAATGCAGCGCCAATGCAAGTGAAATTTCGTGAAGCTGCAAAGTTGCAACTTATGCGAGAACTCGTGATTTGGATATTCTCTACTGCGTAATAGCAGCTGCAACACCAGCAAAAGCCAAGGGAAAGTCTGAACTGATACTGAACCACAGTGCAACACAATAACAGCTTATTCCACTCCATTTATTCTGAATGCTCTCTTCCAAAATGTAGAGCTCTGGGAGACTAACTTCGATAGCCCGTGAAATTTGCCTCACCATGACCAATTATTCCGCGCCCGTTTATGACAATGCAGGAAGTCTGCCAACTTCATGTTGCCAGCTGATTTGAATGATTTCAGCATTCAGGCAGCACTAACCGTGATGTCTGTGGCAGAATTTTTTTGTATTCATTTGTGGGACATGGGCGTCGGTGGCTGGCCAGTATTTATTGTCCATCTCCAGTTGCCTGAGGGCAGTTGAGAGTCAACCACATTTCTGTGGCTCTGGAGTCATGTGTAGGCCAGACCAGGTAAGGATGGCAGATTTCTTTCCCTAAAAGGCATTAGTGAACCAGATGGTCTTTCCGACAATCGGCGATGGTTTCATGGTCATCAGCAGATTCTTAATTCCAGATATTTTCCTCTTGTATTCAAATTCCACCAGCTGACGTGGCAGGATTCGAACCCCGGTCCCCAGAACATTAGCTGAGTTTCTGGATTAATAGTCTAGCGATAATGCCACTAGGCCATCATCTCCCCATGCCTTCCCACAATACATAAGACCATAAGACCATAAGATGTAGGAGCAGAATTAGACCACTCGGCCCATCGAATCTGCTCCGCCATTCAAACATGGCTGATATTTTTCTCATCCCCATTCTCCTGCCTTTTACCCATAACCCCTGATCCCCTTATTAATCAAGAACCTATCTATCTCTGTCTTAAAGACACTCAATGACCTGGCCTCCACAGCCTTCTGCGGCAAAGAGTTCCGCAGATTCATCACTCTCTGGCTGAAGAAATTCCTCCTCATTTCTGTTTTAAAGGATCGTCCCTTTAGCCTGAGGTTGTGCCCTCTGGTTCTAGTTTTTCCTACTAGTGGAAACATCCTCTCCACGTCCACTCTATCCAGGCCTCACAGTATCCTATAAGTTTCAATAAGATTCCCCCTCATCCTTCTAAACTCCAACAAGTACAGACCCACAGTGCTCAACCGTTCCTCATACGACAAGTTCTTCATTCCAGGGATCATTCTTGTGAACCTCCTCTGGACCCTTTTCAAGGCCAGCACATCCTTCCTTAGATACAGGGCCCAAAACTGCTCACAATATTCCAAATGGGGTCTGACCAGAGCCTTATACAGCCTCAGAAGTACATCCCTGCTCTTGTATTCTAGCCCTCTCGACATGAATGCTAACATTGCATTTGCCTTCCTAACTGATGACTGAACCTGCACGTTAACCTTATGAGAATCTTGAACAAGGATTCCCAAGTCTTTTTGTGTTTCTGATTTCCTAAGCATTTCCCCATTTAGAAAATAGCCTGTGCCTCCATTCCTCCTTCCAAAATGCATAACCTCACACTTTTCCACATTGTATTCCATCAACAAGTGGCCAACATCGTGAGCGATTCACACCACTTAAAGGTATCTTGCCCCATTTAAAAGAAGAGTGTATTATGGGAGGAGCAAGTACTGGTAGTTGTTGGAGGAAGTCAACCTGACTTGGGGAAACATTGAAGAATGGCACAACAGTGAGTCGGCACCAAGGTTTTCAGAGGCATCAATGATGGTCTTGATAGATTAAGTTTAAGTTTATTTATTAGTGTCACAAGTAGGCTCACATTAAAATTGCAATGCAGTTACTGTAAAAATGATAGAGGTCATGGAGAACCTCCATATTCAGTTTTAGTACTTCTTTGCAAAGAAGGAAAGGATCCCTAATGAGGTTTTAATTCTTCAGAAACAGTGGAAGCACATAGCTGTGGAGATCAATGCCAGGATTCAAACCCTAAGGATGGCACGGTGGTTAGCACTTCTGCCTCACAGCACCAGGGACCCGGATTCAATTCTAGCCTTGGGTGACTCCGAGTTGAGTTTGCACATTCTCCCCGTGTCTGCGTGGGTTTCCTCCGGGTGCTCTGGTTTCCTCCCACACTCCAAAGATGTGCAGGTTAGGTGGATTGGCCATGCTAAATTGCCCCTTAGTGTCCAAAGATGTATAGGTTAGATGGATTAACCATGGGAACTGTGTAGGGTTACGGGGATAGGATGGGGGAGAGGGCTTGTGTAAGATACTCTGTCAGAGAGTCAGTGTAGACTAGATGGGCTGAATGGCCTCTTCTGCACTGCAGCGATTCTACGATTCTATGACCTGGATGCAGTGCTGTAAGAAGTTCAATGACATCACACAATGACATCAGTGTATACATTTTCAAATAGCATAGTTAAAGGGTGGTAGAAGTGAGGAAGAATTACTTCACTCAAAGGGTCATGAATCTGTGGAATTCTCTGCCCAGATTGCTGTGGACACCGGAACACTTAACAAACTTAGAGAGGAGATAGATAGGTTTTTAATTAGTAGAGAGATGAAGGGTTATGGAAGCGGGCAGAAAGAGATCAATCATGATCGTACTGAATGCCGCAGCAGGCTCAAGGTGTTGAATTGCCTACTCCTGCTCCAGGTTCTAATGTTCTTATGTTCTTTATCCTGCCAACTGCACCATTCACTTCAGATACAGCTCAATTCACGACTTACCTGCCTATAATCTCTATTAATTGCAACTCACACCTGACGTTTGTAGTCTCCGCTGCACCCTTAAGTAATAGTGTCACCCCTACATCTTACAGCTTGTGCACAGTTAACCATTCATCCAGCCAAACAGATTCCCCAAGCTCACTGACACACCTTTCCCCCTCTTATAGAGTAAAATGAAGCACCACTGGTAGGGCCAGGAGTTACCCGGAAAGGTGCCAAGTGCCCCTCCTGGTTTTAACAAGACTAATTGCCCATTGTGGAGAGGGGAGACAGCATGCCTGGACCACAAACTTGCATCAGGCAAAAAGGTCAACACCGCTGCAGGGTCAGCAAACTGGCACCCTGGCCAGCCTTGTAATTTTCAGGCCCCGTACACCTCCATCTCCAACATCAGCGGGCCCAGAAATTCAGCCAAATGAATCTAATTTCTCTCCTTTAATGTACAACCAACTCCTTGTTCAGTAAACCTTGTCACCTCTTGTATAGTGATGAGGGAAGTAATAGATATGAGTCAAGCTACCTCGGTAGTTTGTTATGTTCACTTGTGTAAGCGAATTCAAGTCATAGAGGATCCGTCAGCAAGGGCGGCACGGTGGCACAGTGGTTAGCACTGCTGCCTCACAGCGCCAGGGACCCGGGTTCGATTCCCGGCTTGGGTCACTCTCTGTGTGGAGTTTGCATGTTCTCAACGTGTCTGTGTGGGTTTCCTTCGGGTGCTCCGGTTTCCTCCCACAGTCCAAAGATGTGCAGGTTAGATGAATTGGCCATGCTAAATTGCTGCTTAGTGTCAGGGGGACTCACTAGGGTAAATGCATGGGGTTATGGGGATAAGGCCTGGGTGGAATTGTGGTTGGTGCAGACTCAATGGGCTGAATAGCATCTTTCTGCACTGTAGGGATTCTATTCTATGATTCTATTGCATAACTTGTTCTGAAGTGAATAATGCGGGTTAATGAATTTCTTTCAGTTCTAGCACCTGTTTGTAAATAAGAAAAGGATTCCTCATGAATCCTTGTGGCGCCCTAGTTGCCACACTCCGGCACCTGTTCGGATACACTGAGGGAGAATTTAACAATGCACCTAACCAGCACGTCTTTTGGACTATGGGAGGAAACCGGAGCTCCCAGAGGAAACCCACGCAGACACGGGGACCACCCAAGCTGGGAATCGAATCCGGGTCCCCGGCATTGTGGGGCAGCAGTGCCCCATGTCAAATCAACTAATACTGATCACCAACCTGCCTCATCCAAACTGGCACCTATCACTAACTCATACCTTGATTTCTGCCTCTGGTACAATATGCTCCTTTGAACATCTCACCTTGTTCCATTCCTCTCAGCTTCTATAAATCCCACTGAAGGCCTACCCAAAGTTTCTAACTGAGGTCGTTCCTTTCTTACCTTTCTAATCTCAATCTGAATTTCCCTCCACCTCCTTTGTTCTGACATCACTGTGATCACCTGCTGAATGGGCTGTTGGATCGTGAAGTCTCCACAAGTTCTTCAAATTCATGGTTTATCTTTGCTGAATTATGGCCGTTCACACACTGATTGAAAACTGGACTGAAACTACCCATGTTCATTTAAAGGAGGACTGGAGATTGCCATAAAAACCCATCTGGTTCACCGATGTCCTTGAGGGAAGGAAATCTGTCTGGCCTGGTCTACATGTGACTCCAGACCTTCAACAGTGTGGTTAACTCTGAACTGCACCCTGAAATGTCTCAGCAAGTCTTTCAATTCAAAGGCAATTATATATGGGCAACAAATGCAAGCCATTTAATTCAAGGGCGACAAATGCCTTGTCAGTGATGCCCACATCCCAAGAAAGAATTTTAAAGAAAAGGTGGAGGACATGATCATTAAGTCACTCAGGGTTAGGGTCTATGGCGGTGGGGGGGCGGTGGGGGGGGGGGGCAGGGATAATTTCCCAACATACTGTATGGAGTCCCTCAACAAGATATATTCAGCTCTTTCCATCATATTGACATTCTAATGGTGATAAAATGGGAACGCAAGCATTTGTAAAAATAGAACAGTATAAGATTCTCCCAAAAGAACTTCGTGATGCAAAGGATAATGAGCAAACGTACACCCAAAGAGAAGGAGAGAAAGAGATCTTCTGACATACGTGAGCCTGGGGACAGTAAATGTCAGGATAAGTGGTGGTAATGATGATTGTCCTGTGCCCAGGAGAAGCAGTTCAATTCCTTTTCAATGCCTTAAATCAGGACATTTCCTCTGGAGGGGGTGGGGTGTGATTGTGAGGAAACAACTCCTGGACTTACTCTTTGTTCTGGATCCCTGCCGATAACAAGAACTGAGCTGAACAAAGATTTGTTCTATACTTTTGACGAAAGCAGGCAATGGCCGAGTGGTATTGTTGCGAGACTTTGATTCATTGTCATCACGAACTTCATGGGATTATGGATTGAAACCCTCAGCATAACATTCAAAAGCGTTGGCATGAAAACAATGAGAGCTCGATGAGTTATTTGGCAAAAAGGATTTTCTTGCAGACCCTACCTTCCCTCGTCATTCTCCAGCGTACCTCCAACCAGCAACCCCCCCACCCCACCCACCCCCCACCATTGCCTCCCAGCCCCTTCCTGGCAAATTCCAACCCAGTATTTTTATTTTCCCAATGGTTAATTATGAAATAAGTTCCCATGGCTTCCTCTCCACTAGATGTGGTCCCAACAGTGGCCAAAGCTCTCAGTGGGATGCTGAGACTTCTGAACTATCAGCCCTCTGATGGGTCAGCAGCTTCTGGGAGTTGGTTTGATTGAATGGGACAAAATGCAACCCAGAGTTTCCACTAATAGCTGAGGTGGAATTGATTGAAGTGACTCTGGAGTCACATGTAGGCCAAACCAGATAATGCAGAAACTCAGCTAATGTTCTGGGAACCCAGGTTCGAATCCCACCACGGCAGATAGTAGAATTTGAATTCATTAAAAAAAATCTGGAATTAAGAATCTACTGATGACCATGAAACCATTATCAATTGTTGGAAAAACCCATCTGGTTCACTGATATCCTTTAGGGAAGGAAATCTGCCGTCCTTACCTGATCTGGCCTACATGTGACTCCAGAGTCACTGCAATCAACTCCACTTCAGCTCTTAGTGGGAACTCCGAGTTGCATTTTGTTCCATTCATTCAAAGGGCAAGTACCAAGAACCCAGGAGCTTCTGACCAATCAGAGGGCTGCTAGTTCAGAAGTCTCAGCATCCCACTGAGAGCTTTGGCCACTGTTGGGACCACATCTGGAGGAGAGGAAGCCATGGGAACTTATTTCATAATTACCCATTGGGAAAATAAAAATACTGGGCTGGATTTTGCCAGTCCTCTGGAAGGGAGTGGAAGGCAATGGGGGGTTGGGAGGGAGGTACGCTGGAGAATGACAAGGGAAGGTAGGGTCTAGAGTTCCAGAGTGGCATGGTAACACAGTGTTAGCACTGCTGCCTCACAGCGCCAGGGATCCGGTTTCGATTCCCGGCTTGGGTCACTGTCTGTGCGGCGTTTGTATGTTCTCCCTGTGTCTGCATGAGTTTCCTCTGGGTGCTCTGGTTTCCTCCCACAGTCCAAAAGATGTGCTGGTTAGGTGCATTAGCCCTGCTAAATTCCCCCTCAGTGAAACTGAACAGGCGCCAGAGTGTGGCGACTAGGGGGATTTTCACAGTAACTTCAATGTAAGCCTATTTGTGAATGAACTTAAACTAGTTTATTCAAAATACATGTAAAATTCCAATATACATTGGTTGCTCTGAAGCTCCTTATTTGCCTGAATCTCGGCATCAGAAAGTTAGAGTGTAAAATGTATGGTGTAAGCGGAATTAAGGTAGCTGGAAATAAATCTGTTTAACTCGGCCCTTTGTTTATTTATGGAGCTGCCATTTTTAATGTAATTTTATGCATGAAGTAGTGTATCAAACTTGAAATGATGGTAAATAAAATCCGACAGTCCTTGTTTCCTGAGACCCTGGAAGAGTAACCTTCAGGCTATGGAAGATAATGAGTTTACCACCCAGCTGTAATCACAGAAGTGTCGGAGTTGTTCACATCTTTCACTCTTTGGCAGAAAGAAGCGAGCAGAGAACCATGCTTATTTTTGTCAAGGTTCCCTCAGGTTTGAACTCAAACTGTGAAACACTCAGCCAGCCAGAGAGTTCAACTGCAAGAAAATTCTTCCACTTTGCCAAATAACTCATCGCACTCATTGTTTCCGTGCCAACGCTTTAGTCTTTTGAATGTTATGCTGAGGGTTTCAATCCATAATCTCATGAAGTTCGTGATGACAATTAATCAAAATGACCTTTCCCTCTGGAGATTGCTGTAAACAAAAGAAAAAGCAAGTCATCCTTTCGGGAATTACACTTATCAGAAAAATTCCGGGTTTTTTTGCCTATCTAACTGACTGGACCTCGAGGTACTTTATGGGGATATATTTCATGGAAACCATGTGATTAAATGGACATAAAGTAATGAATCACAACAGGGGAGGCAATGGCCCAGTGGTATTATCGCTAGGTTATTAATCCGGAAACTCAGCTAACGTTCTGGGGACCTGGGTTCGAATCCTGCCACAGCAGATGGTGGAATTTGAATTCAATTAAATGAAATCTGAAATTAAGAATCTACTGATGACCATGAAACCATTGTCGATTGTCGGAAAAACCCATCTGGTTCACTAATGACCTTCAGGGAAGGAAATCTGCCATCCTTACCTGGTCTGGCCTACATGTGACTCCAGAGCTGCAGCAATGTGGTTGGCTCAATGGCTTTCTGAAATGGCAATTCAAGGGCAATTAAGGATGGTCAATAAATGCTGGCCAACCAACGACGCCCATGTCCCATGAATGAATAAAAAGGGTGACCTTGTAAAAGGGCAGCAAAATGTGTTTCTTATTTGGCAGTGATCTCAGTCTCCTTAAAGAAAGTCCTCAGGGCAGCGGAACGACTTTCCCCATATGTGGTGTAATCAGAAACCTTGGGCAGGATTCGAGAAACCCATGGTGGTGATTTGGCACCGATGGAGGATTTCGCCCAGTGGTTAAGTTTCTTCCTGCCGGCAGAAACTTCCAGTCCCGCTGACAGTGCACCCCTACGTGGGTTCCCCGGGGGTGGGGGGGGGGGGGGTGGTTTCAATGGGAAATCCTATTGACAGCGGCGGGACCAGAAGATCCCATCTCTGGCCAATGACTGCTTCCCACCGCCGAGAAACACGCTGCAGTGGGGGTGGGGTGGCGGAGGGGGAAGGGGGTGGTGAGGGGGGGGGTTGGCGAGGGGGGGGGTGGCGAGGGGGGGGGTGGCGAGGGGGGGGGGAGCGCAGAAAATCCTGCGCAGGGAAACTAGGAGCAGGAGTAGGCCATTCGGCCCATTAAGCATGCTCCACTATTCAATGTGTTTATGGCTGATCCTATATGTTAGCGTCATCTCTCCCCATACCTCGTCATGCCTTTTGTGTCTAGAAATCTATTTATTTATCTCTTAAACACATCCGGTGATTTGGCTTCCACAGCATTATGTGGTAGCAAATTCCTCAGGTTCACCAGCCTCTGAGTGAAGAGGTGTTTCCTCATCTCAGTCCTAAATGGCCTACCCCATATCCTGAGCCCATGGCTCTTTGTTCTGGAGTCCCCCAGCCAGAGAAACAGCATCCTTGCATCCATCCAGATAGATTGGGGAATGTTAATATAAAGGGTCCTGGGTGTCCTTGTCCACTGGCCATTGAAAGCCAAGCTGCAGGTGCATCCAGCCATGTCAGAATTTTATATGTTTCAATGAGATCCTCTCTCATTCTTCTAAACTCCTGTGAATACCGACCTAGTTGACCCAATCTCTCCTCATACAACAATCCTGCCAGGAGTCAGTCTGGGGTGCATTTGCTGCACTCACTCTCTAGAAAGTATATATTTTCCTATGTAAGGAGACCAAAACTGCACATAATACTCCAGGTGTGGTCTCGCCAAGGCCCTGTACAGCTGCAGTAAGACATCCTTGATCCAATGCTCAAATCTTCTTGCACTGAAAGCCAACATACCATTTGACTTCCTCACTGCTTGCTGCACCTGCAGGTTGACTTTCAATGGCCAATGTACAAGGACACCCAGGACCGTGTAAATATTAACATTCCCCAATCTATCACCATTTAAACAATACTCTGCCATTCTGTTTTTGCCATGTAATTAATCATACCATTTAAAAAGGAAAATTGACTAAACCCTTGACATATTAGAAGGTTCACCATGACTAATCCATCTAACCTACACATCTTGGGACACTGAGGGCCAATTTACCATGGCCAATCCACTTAACCTGCACATCTTTGGGAGGAAACTGAAGCACCTAGAGGAAACCCATTCAGACATGGGGAGAATGTGCAAACTCCACACAGACAGTCACCTGAGGCCAGAATTGAATCAGGGTCCCTGGAGTTGTGAGGCAGCAGTGCTAACCACTGTGCCACCCACTGTGCCACCATTCTGCCCATCACTAATAGGTTTGTAATCATGATGTTTTCTTGCCAGAGTCCTTCGACTTTCAGATGTAGAATTAGCTGTTTTAACTAAAACAATTTAATAGAGTCAGAAAAAGGCAGTTATTCCAGAAGTGTTTCCCCCCAAAAAACACTTGTATGACCAGGTGACATTGTATACCAGATCATACTCAAAATGCGTGCATTTTCCATTAAAAGTTACACAAGATTACAAATGATGATCTTACCCGACTCCTTATTCAGTGGCATACCATGCATGTACAAGGACATGTTCAAAAGATCAAAGCTTGATTTTCCAGTAAGTTCTCTTTTATTATTGGCTGATTATTTACCCACTGTCGCAAAGTTGCTGCCATGCATTAATATATTAGAGAGCAACACTTTCACTAAACTTGCTGTGCAACGTGGATTATTGAAGAGTTGGTGATATTATCATTTTAGGTGTGATATAATCCAATTTCGACGAAGTTCTGTCATCAGTTCTTGAAAGATTACTGATCATTTCTCATTTTGTCCATCTATTTGCCTTATTACAACACAAGACAACTTATCACTTCCAGCATCAATATCACTGAAGATTGTGTTTTTCTGAGGAGCAAGGCTGATTCTGCCAACTCCTTCTTTCCGTTGAGATAAAAATAGTTGAAGGTGATTTTTTTTGTAAAATGAGATGAAGACTAACTAAATAACATATAAACAACTAAAACACAGGTGTAACAGGGACAGCAGGTTGTTAAAAAGAGTATGGTACACTGGCATTCATTGGCTACGTTATTCACCTAATTAAACTGCTTAGAACTATTAAACCTGTGTGGATATTTAATTTTAGTCCCATTCCAACAAACATTCCAGTGGACTATCTTTATTTCCAGATAGCCCATGGTGCTGTTTTGACTATGGGCCAATTTAATAGTGAAAGAACTTCATTGCTGTTGTCTGCTTCCACATTTAATGAATCTTTGAAAACATGGGATCCCTTGGTCTTCTTCTCTAGTTTTCTTCTGAGTTGTATTTTTAAAGTTATTTATAAATAACATCAGGGCAGCCATCTTTGTTGCATTTCTGTGTAAAGGTGTTGAGAGAAGACGTTTTGTCTTGTAGACTTGTTTCCCAATATACTCTCTGCTTATCATTTTCAAAAGCTTTAAACATATCTTTTTAAATATTACTTTAAAGTGTTATATTTTTCCAATAAATTTCAAAGTGTAAAACTAATTTTTTGTTCCCCTGTAACAACTTTGTCAAGAATGAAGGAACAATGCTCACACATCGAAGGCGATGGCCTAGTGGTATTATCACTCGACTATTAATCGAGAAACTCAGCTTATGTTCTGGGGACCCAGGTTCAAATCCTGCCAAGGCAGATGGTGGAATTTGAATTCAATTAAGAATATTTGGAATTAAGAATCAACTGATGACTATGAAATCAGTGTCAAAGAATAAAGAAAATTACAGCACAGGAACAGGCCCTCCAAGCCTCCACCGACCATGCTGCCCAACTGAACTAAAACCCCCTATCCTTCCGGCGTCCATATCCTTCTATTCCCATCCTATCCATGTATTTGTCCAGATGCCCTTCAAAAATCATAATTGTCAGTAAAACCAGCCTGGTTCACTAATGTCCATTAGGGAAGGAAATCTGCCATCCTTACCTGATCTGGTCTGCATGTGACTCCAGAGCCACAGCAATGTGGTTGACTCTCAACTGCCCTCCAAAGGCAACGAGGGCTGTGCAATAAATGCTGGCCAGCCAGCGATGCCCAAGTCCCACAATAAAATAAATAAATAACTCTACATCAGCGAAGGATGGGAATTAATCTTGTGACTCTCAATATTGGAATACAGGTAAGTGCCTATTTTACTCGAATACAAAAAATACTGAGGTTAGAGGATGCCTTATTAAGCAAAGATTTTATAATTCTTTCTGACCACTGCAAGAAACTTATATATAAATGAAATAAAGCTGTGATAAATAAAGTCACAAGTAAATTCATTGGAATATATTGATTTACCTTTCTTAAAGGTATCTAATTTGTTTTTATTAATTCGTGGGACATGGGCGTTGCTGGCTGGCCAGTATTTATTGCCCATCCCCAGTTGCCCGAGGGCACTTCAGCCCTTTTGTTTCGAGTGAAATTAATTGCTGCCTAAACATGTACATACTCAATGATGCAGTGAGGCATCTCTTGAGATATAACATCAGCCACCAACTCTCTTCCACTTCTAATTTTTCATACCAGCCCTGTTCAAGCGAATGTTTCTGATGAATTTATTCAAATATCTATCCATTTTGCTAAAGGGGCCATCTGCTTTCTTCTCTAAGCCTTTCGAAAATCTGTTCCAGGGACTGATCTTGATGTTTGATGCACTGCCAAATTTCTCTTTCAGTTTTAACCAGAGGCAGGAATATTAAATTAAGGCTAGGTTTACCTTGTATCGCCTTCTTATTCTTCACTGGAGAGGCGATGGCTTAGTGACATTATCACTAGACTATTAATCCAGAAACTCAGTTAATGTTCTGAGGACCCAGGTTCGAATCCTGCCACGGCAGCTGGTGGAATTTGAATTCAATAAAAAATATCTGGGGTTAAGAGTCTATTGATGACCGTGAAACCATTGTCAATTGTTGGACAAACCCATCTGGTTCACGAATGTCCTTTAGGGAACAAAATCTGCCGTTCTTACCTGGTCTGGCCTCTATGTGACTCCAGACCCACAGCAATGTGGTTGGCTTTCAACTACCATCGGGCAACTAGGGATGGGCAATAACTGCTGGTCTGCCAGCGACACCCAGGTCCCACAAATTAATTTTTAAAAATCATAGCATCATAGGAAGCTGGCTAGCTATAAACATGCCCTTTTCAACCCTCCTAATCCTACATGAATAGGGGGAGGCATGGTGGCACAACTCCGGGGACCTGGGTTCAATTCCAGCCTTGGGTGACTGTCTGTGTGGAGTTTGCACGTTCTCCCTGTGTCTGCGTCGGTTTCATCCGGGTGCTCCGGTTTCCTCCCGCAGTCCAAAGATGAGCAGGCTAGGTTGATTGGCCATGCTAAATTGCCCCTTACTGTCATGGAGATTAGCAGGGTAAATACTTGGAGTTACATGGATAGAGCCTGGGTGGGATGGTTGTCAGTGCAGGCTGGATGGACCGATTGGCCTCTTCCTGCATCATAGAAATCATAGAAACCCTACAGTGCAGAAGGAGGCCATTCGGCCCATTGAGTCTGCACCGACCACAATCCCACCCAGGCTCCACCCCCACATATTTACCCGCTAATCACTCTAACCTACGCATCTCAGGACTCTAAGGGGCAATTTTTAACCTGGCCAATCAACCTAACCCGCACATCTTTGGACTGTGGGAGGAAACCGGAGCACCCGGAGAAAACCCACGCAGACACGAGGAGAATGTGCAAACTCCACACAGACAGTGACCCGAGCCGGGAATCGAACCCAGGACCCTGGAGCTGTGAAGCAGCAGTGCTAACCACTGTGCTACCTGTGCATCGTAGGGATTCTATGATTCTAACCTTCAATGGGCTGTTTGACTATTATAGCAAGCGTCAATGTTTTATTAGATTTCAGTGTGAAATATAAATGTTTCCTTATCAATTCATTTCTGACAATGTTTCAATTGGCTAATTGGTTTCAATCAAGTGCAGTACATAGAACCACAGGATGGAGTTTGTTATTAGATGCTGAACTCTGCAGTGACATTGATTTAAAAGTTAACATGGACACTTCTTTTCATTCTATCGGAGACCATAATGAACGAGACTAGTTAAATTAAGCACATCACCATAAACAATATGGCCTGGTTATGAAAAGACACTGGGCTGTACATTGCTACCATTATTGCAAACAGAGTTTGGTGCTACCTGCATCACCACAAATGTGTGCAGGTTATACCATCTTCCACGTGCCTTATCTAATCTTTTGCCCCTAAGGATTTGAATATGGAGAGTGACAGAAGTTGGGAGAGAGAGAGAAGCTGAAGTGATGGGAGGAGATAAACATAGAAACATAGAAACTAGAAGCAGGTGTAGGCCATTTGGCCCTTCGAGCCTGCTCCGCCGTTCATTTTGATCATAGCTGATCATCAAATTCAATATCCTGATCCCCCTTCCCTCCCATATCCCTTGATCCCTTTAGCCCCAAGAGTATTATCTAATTTCTTCTTGAAATCAGTCAATGATTTGGCCTCAATTACTTTCTGTGGTGACAAATTCCACAGATTCACCACGCTCTGGGTGAAGAAATTTCTCCTCATCTCATTTCTAAAAGGTTTATCCCTTATCCTTAAATTATGACCCCTAATTCTTGACTCCCCCTCCATCAGGAACATTTTTTCTGAATCTATCCTGTTTAATCCTGTTAGAATTGTATAAGTTTCTATGAGATCCCCTCTCACTCTTCTAAACTCCAGTGAATATAATCCTAATAGCCTTAGTCTCTCCTCATATGACAGACCTGCCATCCCAGGAATCAGACAGCATGAAGAACAAGAGATTCACCAGAAAATGTAGACAGAAATGAGACAGACAATAGGGAAGGAATCATAAATGACGGAATGCAAGCATTCCAGATTGAGGGTTGGACTTTGCGTTCATCTTGTTTCTAAAGGCAATTTGATCAGATGTGGGTCACTTACCCGTTGATGAAAGGATCGAAACCATTGCACTAAAGAATTGTGCCACCCCCCACCCCAGTAAATGTCCGCCAAGATCAAAGTTGACCCAGAAATGGCCACACTACTCCAGCTGGGACCTAACCAACACTTTACAAAAGTTCAGAATAGCCTTCATGACATCAGTATTTACAGATGTTTTGTTTACAGTCCAGTGATGTGCAAGTTAGGTGAATTGACCATGCTAGATTGCCTCTTAGTGTCCCAAGATGTGTAAGTTGGGGGGATTAGCCGGGTAAATACATGCGGTTACAGGGATAGCACCTGGGTAAGATGTTCTGTAGGAGAGTCGGTGCAGATCTGATGAGCCAAATGGCTTCCCTCTGCACTATAGGGATTCGATGATTCCATGATACATCAGTGAGTGTGTCAATACTTCATATGGGGTGCCATTCTCTGGCTTCGCCTCACTGTTCTCCGGCGTGGATCCTCTGGTTCTGCTGCTGTCAAAGGGAATTCTCATTGGTGCCTCCCACGCCATTGAGAAACCCATGGTGGGGGTGCACTGTCGACAGGATCAGAGAATCCTGCCGTTGTGAACAGCCAGAGAATTCTGGCCATGGTTTCAATACAAAAGTTAGATGGCTGGTGTTGCTAGGAGATCAGGTGATTAGGCTTCATGACTTTTCAGAGATCATAGCTACAAACAAAGCACACTTAACGTTATCAGAAAGGAGGCTACATACATAGAAATCATAGAAATCCTACAGTGCAGAAGGAGGCCATTCGGCCCATCGAGTCTGCACCGACCACAATCCCACCCAGGCCCTACTCCCACATATTTACCCACTAATCCCTCTAACCTACGCATCTCAGGACTCTAAGGGGCAATTTTTAACCTGGCCAATCAACCTAACCCGCACATCTTTGGACTGTGGGAGGAAACCGGAGCACCCGGAGGGGACCCACGCAGACACGAGGAGAATGTGCAAACTCCACACAGACAGTGACCCGAGCCGGGAATTGAACCCGGGACCCTGGAGCTGTGAAGCAGCAGTGCTAACCACTGTGCTACCGTGCTGTGGAATTCTAAAGTAATGGATTCATTATTTTGTAGCCAAAATGCACAGCGGGATTCCTAATTCAGGTTGCCTGATTTCACCAAGGACAGTCATTCATGTCAGAAAAATTATTTTCCTCTCACTTTCTCTACCTGCGGCACGGTGGCACGGTGGTTAGCACCGCTGCCTCACAGTGCCAGGGACCCGGATTCGATTCCCGACTTGGGTAACTCTCTGTGCGGGATCTGCATGTTCTCCCCGTGTCTGCGTGGGTTTCCTCCGGGTGCTCCGGTCTCCTCCCACAGTGCGAAAGACATGCTGGTTAGATGCATTGGCTATGCTAAATTCTCCCTCAGTGTACTCGAACAGGTGCCCGAGTGTGGCGACTAGGGGATTTTCACAGTAACTTCACTGCAGCGTTAATGTAAGCCTACTTGTGGCACTAATAAATAAAGTTGAAACTTGCAGTGCAGGATCAGAGTTCACTGCATTTGCGACTCTCTTCTCCAACTTGCAGATAGACGGCCTTCCCTATGGAAAACCTGAGGCTGAATTTTCTGGCCCCTCCCGCCGGTGGGATCTTCTGGTCCCACCAATGGCAAGCCCCCTGTGGGGGTTTCCCTGGCAACGTGGCCAGTGAACATCACAAAGCTCCATTTCCTAAAGTTTATTTATTAGTCACACATAGGCTTACATTAACGCTGCGATTAAGTTACTGTGAAAATCCCTGAGTCACCACATTCCGACACCTGTTCAGGTACACTGAGGCAGAATTTAGCAAGGCCAATGCACCTAACCTGCACATCTTTCAGACTCTGGGAGGAAACTGGAGGCCCCGGAGGTAACCCAAGCAGATACGGGGAGAATGTGCAAACTCCACACAGAGAGTGACCCAAGCCAGGAATTGAACCTGGATCCCTAGCGCTGTGAGGCAGCAGTGCTAATCACTGTGCCATCGTGCTGCCCCCATGTCGGTGGGACTGGAAGATCCCGCCTCCGGCCAACAATGGCGAGCTGCCTCCACTGCCGGAAAAGATGCCACGGGGGGTGGGGGGGCAGGGGGGGTAAAGATGCCACGGGGGGTGGTGGGGGGGGGGGTGGCGGGGGGGGGAATGGGGGATCGGGGGGAGAATCACACCTTAGACAGTGAATATTTTTCAGCTGTTTGTTTACCGTGTGCATCACAGCTGAACCTAATCTGACTTGCATCCACACAAATGTCTTGGAGAATGGTACAGAAAACAGAAGGCGGCTATTCTGCCCACATTACCAGTGTCAGTTCTTTGAAACTAGAACAAGGTGGTATAGCCTCAAAATAAGGGGGGGGGGGGCAGATTTAGGACTGAGTTGAGGAGGAACTTCTTCACACAAAGGGTTGTGAATCTGTGGAATTCCGTGCCTAGTGAAGCAGTTGAGGCTACCACCTGTGGTGGTGAGTGGGAAAGTGAATTGCGTGGAGGATGCGGAAAGTCTGCAGAGAGATTTGGATAGGCTAAGTGAGTGGGCGAGGATCTGGCAAATGGAGTATAACGTTGACAAGTGTGAGGTTATCCACTTTGGAAGGAATAATAGTAAAATGGACTATTATTTAAATGGTGAAAAATTACAACATGCTACTGTGCAGAGGGACCTGGGGGTCCTTGTGCATGAATCGTAAAAACTCAGTTTGCAGGTGCAGCAGGTGATCAAGAAGGCAAATGGAACGTTGGCCTTTATCGCGAGAGGGATGGAGTATAAAAGCAGGAAGGTCATGCTGCAATTGTACAAGGTACTGGTGAGGCCGCAACTGGAGTACTGTGTGCAATTTTGGTCCCCTTATTTGCGGAAGAATGTATTGGCCTTGGAGGGAGTACAGAGAAGGTTCACCAGGTTGATACTGGAGATGAGGGGGTTAGCATATGAGGAGAGATTGAGTAGATTGGGCCTGTACTCGTTGGAGTTTAGAAGGCTGAGGGGAGATCTTACAGAGATATATAAGATAATGAAGGGGCTAGACAGGGTAGAGGCAGATTCTTTCCACTTAGAAAGGAAACAAGAACTAGAGGACACAACCTCAAAATAAGGGGGAGTCAGTTTAGGACAGAGTTGAGGAGGAACTTCTTCTCTCAGAGGGTAGTGAATCTCTGGAATTCTCTGCCCATTGAAGCAGTGGAGGCTACCTCGTTAAATATGTTTAAGTCACAGGTAGATAGATTTCTGATCAATAAGGGAATTAAAGGTTATGGGGAGTGGGCGGGTAAGTGGAACTAAACCACTATCAGATCAGCCATGATCTTATTGAATAGGGGGGCAGGCTCGAGGAGCGAGATGGCCTACTCCTGCTCCTAGTTCTTATGTACCTCATTGAATGTTTTTAAGGCAAGGATAGATCAATTTTTGAACAGTAAAGGAATTAAGGGTTATGGCAAGCGGGCGGGTAAGTGGAGCTGAGTCCACGAAAAGATCAGCCATGATCTTATTGAATGGCGGAGCAGGCTCAAGGGGCCAGATGGCCTACTCCTGCTCCTGGTTCTTATGTTTTTATGAAAGAGCTATCCAATTAATCCGTCTTGCCTGCTCCTTCCAAATTCTCCCTTTCAAGTAATTATCCAATTCTCTTTTGACCATTATTTAATCTGCTTCCACCATACTTACAGACACTGCCTGCATGATCATAACAACTCATTCCTTAAAAACCATTATCCTCATGTCACCTCTGGTTCTTACTTATAACCAGAGTCCTCTTCTTACTGACCATCCTACCCCTGAAAACTGTCCCTCCTTTGTTATTCAAAACCCTTCCTGATTTTGCAAACCACCATCAAATCTCTCCTTAACCTTCTCTGCATTACTGCTTCTTTTCCACAGAGACTCAAAGTGCGGAATTTTCCCGTCCCACCCGCCACGGGAATCGTAGCGGGTTGGACAGGACCATGCAAATGTCCATTGACCTCAGGCAGGATTTTCCGGTTTTGGGGGCGAGCGCAGCCGGAAAATCCCACCCAAAGTCTTTCATCTCCGGTGCCATTTAAATAACTCACCTCTCTAAGAATCTGACATCCTTCATAAAGTGTGGAGCCCAGAAATAGCCATAATGCCCCAACTGGAGCCAAACCAGAGCTTTCCAAAAGTTCAGAATAACCTTCATGGATATTTGGTTATTACAGCAAGCATCAATGTTTTATTAGATTTCAGTGTGAAATATAGATGTTCCCTTATCAATCATTACTGATAATGTTTCAATTAGCTGATTGGGTTAAGCCAAAGTGCCGTAGCAAGACCCACAAGATGGAGTTTGTTATTAGAGGCTAAGCTCTTGATTTTAAACCTTAACATAGACATTTCCTTTCATTCCATAAAGAGTCTTGGACATTACCTTAAACAATATGGCCTGAACATTAAAAAGGTGGAGTTTTGCACTGGAAATCAGAAGTTTTAATTCCACAACCTATCTCTTTTATAGCCATGATGTGGAGATGCCGGCGTTGGACTGGGCTGGGCACAGTAAGAAGTCTCACAACACCAGGTTAAAGTCCAACAGGTTTCACTCACCTGATGAAGGAGCAGCGCTCCAAAAGCTCGTGATTCCAAATAAACCTGTTGGACTTTAACCTGGTGTTGTGAGATTTCTTACAGTGTCTTTTGTGGTTGACCATTTTCTCAGCCACAAGGCAGCTTTGTTAACAGCCTGGCTTGCAAGTTGAGTGGGGAAGACTCCAAAGCAGGTCACCGGACTGGATAGGTCAGATTCATGGTTCGCGTTGGGGGCTGCGAGGGAAGGGTACTACTGGAGCTGAGGGTGGGAAACCCATTCGCAATGAAGGGGGGTCACTTCTCTGTCCCAATAAATCTTTGCATGGGAGTGAAGGGGGGTGTATCTGATGGAATGGGAGTCACTTGTCAGGCCACGAGCTGGGGGTGGAAAACACTCTTGCTAATCCTAGCCCATAAGCAACCCTCGAACATGCCCTCACCTCCTTTTAGTTGTGCAGTTCCCAAGTTCAGCCATAGAGTCATAGAGGTTTATAGCATGGAAACAGGGGCTTCAGTCCAACTTGTCCATGCCACCCAGTTTTTACCACTAAGCTAGTCCCAATTGCCCATGTTTGGCGCATATCCCTCTATATCCATCTTACCCACGTAACTGTCTAAATGCTTTTTAAAAGACAAAATTGTACCCGCCTTTACTACTGCCTCTGTCAACTCGTTTCAGACACTCACCACCCTCTGTGTGAAAAGAATTGTCCCTCTGGACCCTTTTGTATCTCTCCCCTCTCACCTTAAACCTATGCCCTCTAGTTTTAGACCCCCTCCCTTTGGTGGCCAAGCCAACCTGCCTCATGGGACCACCCCTTCCACCCCACCATGCTTGCATTCTGTTGAAACTGGAATGGGGCAGGTTTGAGGCTGTATTTGCTTGGGTTTCACATTTATATTAACTGATATGGCTTCAACACATCCATTTTTGGATGTTAAACATCACCCCTAGGAGTTATTGTGCAGAGACTGGTTGTTTTATTTTCTCCTCCTTAGCCCAGCTGCACTAATGTCAACTTGATGCTCTGACTGCTACCCAGTTGATGGACTAACTCATTCCAGAATACATACTGATCCTAGCCCCTCCCTGGTCAGTACAACTGACTGATAATAGACTGTGAATGAATCAATGGAGTACACAAGGAGCTCCAGCAAGGGGCTTTACTCAGGTCTTTCAAAAGTTAATATGAAGCTAAATTGCTTCATGTGAGTTTAACTGGGCCTTTCTAGAAACACAAGAAATGCCCTTTCTGTTTTTATTTTGAGGTGATCTGAGTAATCCAACATGTTCAACACGTGTCTTTACATTTACCCTTCAACTAAGTAACCAAAACATTATAGTCACCTAGTTATGCAAATCAAAGTCCGCATTAATTGAGAATTTATACCCTTAAACAGTCCATTGTGGTTAAGGTCTTAAGTCTCTGATTTTTACAGATATTTAAAAAGAAACATGCTGCTTTTGATATTGTCTGCTTCTAAGTGAAGCGCCCTGAATTCATTTTCCTCAGTTTGGCAGGCAAATTGTCCACTATTCGTGTTCCTGTGGGTTGCAGGCCTTGTTCCCTCTGTGGCAGGTCTCCTGTTGACTGAGTGATGGATTCCGAATTGACTTTGAAACTCTTCAATGGGAGTCTTTCCTCAACACCAAAATTGCTGGGGTTAGAACTTAACTTCTGCAGTTTTAGAGGGAGATCTCCAGTGCTGCAGGTTTTCTCTCCTATATCGGCGGTCATCCTCAGGACTTTCCTCTGCAGTTCTTCTTTGCCTGTGTTCATCTTCTGATACTTGGCTGGTAACTTGCTGCCCTTTTCCTCCAGGGAGTCGAGGCAGTCCAAGGAGAAGATTCTTTCCCGTCTGTTCTTGCTGTTGCTAATGCAGGGTGTGGCGCAGAAGGATGTAAGTGACAGCTTCTCATCCTGTTCCTTCACACTGTAGGGAGACGTGGGCACCTCAAACGTGGAATGGAATTGGGAATAATCAACACGGAAAAAGCCTTCTTCGAGTGACATGACTGGAAGGAACCGATGGCCCCAAAGAACTTCATCTTCTGTGTATGAGGTCCTGGCTTGACATGTCATTCCTGCAAGGCAAAGTAACAGAATTAAAGCCTTTTAAAGATATATAAAGTTTGCAAAATTAGCTCATTATTTCAATTATAATAATTAGAAAAAATGCTAATGTAAAATGCATTTGAAAATCATAAGTGTCAAGATAATTATTTTAGTTGAACATAAATGAATGAAATTGTCTTGTTTTTGCGTCCATTATCAGAACAAATTTTTGACAAAAACTTTTTTTATTTGTTCATGGGCTGGGTCAACATTTATTGCCCATCCCTGAGAGCATTTAAGAGTCAACTACATTGCTGTGGCTCTGGAGTCACAGGCAGGCCAGACTGGGTCAGGACGGCAGATTTCCTTCCCTAAAGGACATTAGTGAACCAGATGGGTTTTGCCGACAATCGATAATGGTTTCATGGTCATCTTAGACTTATTTAACTCCAAACTTTTTTTATTGAATTCAATTTTTACCATCTGCCCTGGTGGGATTCAAATCCGTGTCCCCAGAGCATTATCCTGGGTCCCTGGATTACTAGTCCAGCAATTAGGACGGCATGGTGGCACAATGGTTAGCACTGCCGCCTCATAGTGCCAGGGACCTGGACTCAATTTTGGCCTTGGGTCATTGTCTGTGTGGAGTTTGCATTTTCTCCCCGTGTCTGCGTGGGTTTCCTCCGGGTGCTCAGGGTTCCTCCCACAGTCCAAAGAGAGCACTACTACACAAATGTTAGATGGATTGGCCATGCTAAATTGCTGCTTAGTGTCAGTGGCATTAGCAGGGTAAATACATGGGGGTTAGTTGAGATTGCTGTCGGTGCAGACTCAATGGGCCAAATGGCTTCCTTCTGTACTGTTAGGACGCTATGCTCATACAATGCCACCATGCTACCGCCAGCCTGTGCCTGTGAAGAAGTTAATTCTTCAAACATAATAAATGATCAGATGCAGTTCTTAACTTATAAATATATCTTAATTTGCAAGAGGATACCATGCTTTAACTTCAATTCTGCTTGAATTAAGTATTTTACAGATTACATATAAGACAACTGATGAGAGACTTGTAAGTGCATGCACTATATTCACTGGAGAACAAATCCAAATGGAATGGTTGAAATTATGAAGGGATTTGAGGGAGTAAATAGCAAACTGATGATAACTGCCTGCAGATATTTCAGTAATAGTGAGGCATAAACTCAGGATTAGAACTAAAAGCGTAGGAGGGAGATTTAAAGCCACTTTTACAACGTTGAATAGAATATGGAATGCAAGACCACAATGTACTATTGAAACCAATTCAATCATAATACTTAAAAGGAAATTGGATAGATGCTTGAAGAAGGAAAAAGGTTCAGGAAAAGAGCAAAATAAACACTAAACAAACATCTATTTTTTAGCTCATCATTAACACTGAGTAAAGCGTGCTGATCAATGCTATTTATTTCTTTGTGACACAAATAAGATCATAAGATATAGGAGCAGAATTAGGCCATTCGGCCCATTGAGTCTGCTCTGCCATTTAATCAGGGCTGTTAAGTTTCTCAACCCCATTCTCCCGCTTTTTCCCCGCAACCCTTGATCCCCTGACCAATCAAGAACCTATCTATCTCTCTCTTAAATACACTCAATGACCTGGCCTCCACAGCCTTCTGTGGCAATGAATTCCATAGATTCACCATCCTCTGGCTAAAAAAAATTCTCCTCATCTTGGTTCTAAAGGATCATCCCTTTACTCTGAGGCTGTGCCCTTTTCTAGTCTCACCCACTAATGGAAACATCTTCCCCACATCCACTCTATCCAGGCCTTTTAATGTTCTGTAAGTTTCAATGAGATCCCCGCTCATCCTTCTAAACTCCATTGAATACAGACCCAGAGTCCACAGATTCAAATATGAGATTTGGCCACAATTTCACATTTCCTTTGGGGCAAGCTTTCCATTTGGGTGAGGCCATTGAAGGGAAATGACTCTTAGGGGGTGGAATCAGTCATCAAAGGAATCCAACCATTCCTTGGCTAATCATTTGATTGAGTCCAATTGTTGAAGAGAGGTGCACCCCCAAAGTGAATGCTTATGAAAAGTTTTCAACTCGGAAGATATTCAGGAGTTCAATCCTTGCCATCCTGACTTAAAATGAATCGCTGCTCCTTCACTGTCAGTGGGTCAAACTCCTGGAATTCCCTCCCTAACAGCACTTCAGGCACTGCAGCAGTTCAAGAAGCAAATTGTGGGACATGGGCATCGCTGGCTGGCCAGCAGTTATTACCCATCCCTAGTTGTCCTTGAACTGGGTGGCTTGCTAGGCCATTTCCGAGGGCAGCTGAGAGTCAACCACGTTGCTGTGGCTCTGGAGTCACATGTAGGTCAGACTAGGTGAGGACAAGAGATTTCCTTCCCAATAGGACATTATATCATAGAATCCTGCAGTGCAGGAGTAGGCTAATTGGCCCATCGAGTCTGCATGTTCCACAATCCCACCCAGTCCCTATTCCCATAACCCCATGCATTTACCCTACCCCCTAAGGGCTAACACTAAGGGGCAATTGAGCATGGCCAATCCACCTAACCCGCACATCTTTGGACTGTGGGAGAAAACCGGAGCACCCGGAGGAAACCCACACAGATGTGGGGAGAATGTGCAAACTCCACACAGACAGTGACCCAAGCCAGGAATCGAACCCACTTTGAGGCAGCAATGCTAACCATTCTGCCACTGTGCCACTGAACCAGGTGGGTTTTTCCAAAAGTCGACAATGGTTTCATGGTCACCAGTAGATTCTTAATTCCAGATTCTTTTTTATTGAATTCAATTTCCACCATCCGCTGTGGCAGGATTTGAACCCGGGTCCCCAGAACATTAGCTGAGTTTCTGGATTAATAGTCCAGCGAAAATACCACTAGGCCATTGCCTCCTTCAAGTGAATCTAGGGATGGCAGTAAATATGCATATCCAGCCAGCAATGCCCACATCCAGAAAATGAAATCAGTAAATCATTTGCGCATCAGGTATCAGCCATCACTCAATAGATTCACGCTTGCGTGAGTCAGAAGGTTGTGAGTTCAAGACATACATGAGCACACAACTCTGCCACTCTACTACAGTACTGAGGTAGTGTGGAATGGTCAGAGGATGATCTTTTGGATGGGACTCATTTGTACTCAGAATTATTTTTATTCATTCATGGGGTGTGGGTGTCGCTGGCTAGACCAGCGTTTATTGCCCATCCTTGAGAGCATTTAAGAGTCAACCAGATTGCTGTAGGTCTGGGGTCACATGTAGGCCGGACCATGTAAGGACAGCAGATTTCCTTCCCTAAAGGACATTAGTGAACCAGATGGGTTTTGACAATGGTTTCATGGTCATCATTAGACTTGAAACTCCAGATTTTTTGTTTATTGAACCCAAATTTCAGCATCTGCCATGGTGGGATTCGAACTTGCGTCCCCAGAGCATTACCCCAGGTCTCTGGATTACTAGTCCAATAACAATACCACTACGGCACTGCCTCTCCTAAAGTAGGTCTAACTTAGTAAAACATCCCAAGGTGTTAGGCATTAAGGCAGCACGGTGGCACAGTGGTGCCTCACAGCTCCAGGGACCTGGGTTCAATTCCCGGCTTGGGTCACTATCTGTGTGGAGTTTGCGCATTCTCCCCATATCTGGGTGGGTTTCCTCCCACACTCCAAAGAAGTTTTCCGGTTAGGGTGATTGGCCATGCTAAATTGCCCCTTAGCATCCCGGGATGTGTAGGTTAGAGGGATTAGCGAGATGTGGGGTTACGGGAATAGGCCCTGTGTGGGATTGTTGTCGATGCAGGCTCGATGGGCCGAATGGCCTCCTTCTGCACTGTAGGGATCCTACGATTGCATAGGAGCATTATCAAACAAAACTTGACACTGTCACTTACATCTGTCAAAAGATCCCCCGACACTACTTCAAGAGACAGCAGGCAAGTTTTTCCCAGTGCCCAGGTCAATATGTCTCTCTCAACCAACATCATAAAACAAATGTAGGTTTTCTGGCCATCATCACGCTGCTGTCCTCACCTCCCCTGTCCTCAAATTGGCTGCAGCACTTCAGACACACAACTGTGATTTTACTTCAGCGATATAGTGCTTTGCAATGTTCTATGGTCATGAAGGGCATGGCATGAATAAGCTGAGGAAAAAAAATAAACTGACAAGTGGGGGGAAAAGAACTGCAGTGGTGAAAAGTGGATTGAGAGTTCTTTCCGAGTACAACCGCACAGAACATGGATAAGTCTCGGACATAGTTTCAAAGGCGTAATAAGATTATTACTCTCAGCTCTGTTGATGGTTTAACATGTCGTTCGCCTTTTCAGATGCTGAGGCCTGCTGTGCATTTGTCTTCTGTTTGTATTCAGGGAGATTACCTTTCCAGTGTGAATTACAGTATGAGTCAAACCTCTCTAGAAATGCACAATGAAGCAGTTATTTGCGGATTCTTTCCATAAAGCGTTTGACAAGGCTATCAGTAACTATTTATAAGCTTTCCATTTGTACATAAAGTATGCATGGGGAAGCCAGAACAAACAGCAGGAGAACAAGCAAAATCAGAAAGAAAGCTTTAACAAAGTTGGGTGGCACAGTGGTTAGTTAGCACTGCTGCCTCACAGCTCCAGGGACCTGGGTTCGATTCCCGGCTTGGGTCACTGTCTGTGGGGAGTCTGCAAGCTCTCCCCGTGTCTGTGTGGGTTTCCTCCAAGCGCTCCTGTTTCCTCACACAGTCCGAACGATGTGCTGCTTAGGTGCATTGGCCATGCTAAATTCTCCCGAACAGGCGCCGGAGTGTGGCGACTAGGGGATTTTCACAGTAACTTCATTGCAGTGTTAATGTAAGCCTACTTGTGACAAATGAATAAAATAAATGGAGGTGCCTTATCTCCAATGTTGTTAAAATTTAAATTAAAATATGTGTTTTGCAGTCAAGCAATCACTGCGTGTTTGAATACATGCACGTACATGTGTGTGCATATGTGCGTGTGTGTGCATGTGGTGGTGGTGGGAGGACAGGGGTGAGAGGCGGTGGTAATAGTGGAGTTGGGGAGGGGAGGATTCTCTATAGGGCAGCCTGAGACTTCTGCAGCACCCAGGCAGACATTATCTTCAATTTGCCTGGAGCGCTTAACCCCTGGTCTGCCACTGGAAGGCCACTGAAAGGCACCCAGACAGGTCACCACCAATCAGGACATAGGAACAGAGGGATTAGGCAGAAATATCCCTTCGAGCCTGCTCTGCCATTCAATCAGATCATGACTGATCTCTCCCTGGTCTCAAATCCACCTCCCCACTTGTTCCCCATATCCCTCTTTCCCTTTTTATATTAGAAATATATCTATCTCCTTCTTGAAATCATTCAACGATTCATACTCCACCGCGCTATGGGGCAGCGAGTTCCACAAATTCACCACCCTCTGCGAGAAGTAGTTCCTTCTCATCTCAGTTTTAAATCTACCGCCTCTCAACCTATACCTGTGACCTCTTTTTCTAGATTTCCCCATCAGAGGAAACATTTGGTCTACATTTATTTTATCAATCCCTTTTAAAATTTTATATACCTGAATCAGATCCCCACTCATCCTTCTAAACTCCAGCGAGTACAAGCCTGGAACCTGGAGGCCAACTGGAAACTTCAAGACATGGCCATATAAGGGTGGCATGGTGGCACAGTAGTTAGCATTGCTGTCTCACAGTGCCAGGGACCCGGGTTCAATTCCAGCCTCGGGTCACTGTCTGTGTGGAGTTTGCACGTTCTCCCCATGTCTGTGTGGGTTTTCTCCAGGTGCTCCAGTTTCCTCCGACAGTCCAAAGATGTGCGGGTTAGGTTGATTGGCCATGCTAAATTGACCGTAGTGTCAGGGGGATTAGCAGGGTAAATATGTGCGATTACGGGAATAGGGCCTGGGTGGGATTGTGCTCAGTGCAGACTCGATGGGCCAAATGGCCTCCTTCAGCACTGTAAGGATTCTATGGTTCTATCATAATGAACTAAGAAATGGGGTGAAGCCCTGTTATGCATCCAATCCGCACCCCTCCCCTCGCAACCAGCCCCAACTTCCCTCAAAATAGTTTCGGTGTGAGATGGAGCTGGGGAACTGGTACTCCAGCCAGTGGGGCTATTTTTGTAGCTCCTCTCCACCTTGGATCCTGGTCCTGTTGGGAACCACAAATCAAGTCCATGGAGTAATACAGCACGGAAGCTGGTTTGACCCATTGTTCCTTGAGTTGGCTACTCTATTAATCTCACTTCACTGCACTTGCCCTCAACCCTCCATTATGTTCTCACAATATCAATCCAACATTTCTTTGAAAATTACATTCTGCATCCACACCTTTTCAAACAGCTCGTTCCAGATTGTGACAACTCACTGAGTAAAGAAAATCCGCTTCTCTCCTCTGATATTTTTGCCAATGATGTTAAATTTGTCTCTTCTAGTTACCAACCCAGTGGAAACAGTTTCTCAGTGTCTACTTGATCAAAACCCCTCGTAATTTTGAATACCTCTAATAAACCTCCTGTTAATCTTCTCTGCTCCAAGGAGAACAATCCCAGTTTTTATAGACTCTCTGGATAACTGAAATCGCGCAAACCCGGTCATTCAATAAACCTCCTCTGCATCTTCCCCCAAGCCCTGGGTAGCTGATCAAAGTTCCACAGTAGCTGACTGGTCTCCTCTACCTTGCTCAAGTCCTTGTGCAGTTGAGTTTGTAGGCTGTTCCATCAAGTGGAGCATCATAGTTGAGTGTGAATGGTGTTGTACGTACACCTTCCGCCAGGACAGTAGGCTCTTGGCTCAATCCCATAAACCAACACCTCCCCCCCCCACCCCCCAGCCACTGCCCCCCCCCCCCACCCTTTAATCCAACACCAATGTATGCAGTACATCCATTCTTGACCAACTGCGGTCAGTGATTTCTATGGTCCGGTAGGATGGCAGATAGTGCATTGGGCACGCACACTGGGCGCCATTGATTTGAGGGTGGCATGGTGGCACAGCGGTTAGCACTGCTGCCTCTCAACGCCAGTGACCCAGGTTCAATTCCGGCCTCGGGTGACTGTGTGGAGTCTGCACGTTCTCCTCGTATCTGCGTGGGTTTCCTCCAGGTGCTCCGGTTTCCTCCCACAGTCCAAAGGTGTGTGGGTTCGGTTGATTGTTGATAAAATTGCCCCTTAGTGTCAGGGGAATTAGCAGGGTAATGGTTACAGGGATAGGGCCTGGGTGGGATTGTTGGCAATGTTGGCATTGTTGGCAGTGCAGGCTCGATGGGCTGATTGGCCTCCTTCTGCACTGTGGGAATTCTATGATTCTATGAAAGTGTAGAGTACGGAACTGGACAGTTTACTCCAACTCAGGCCTAATCTTGAATTATAAAGGTTTAGTACAACTTCCTTGCCTTCTCTTAGAGTTGTCCAGAGTCAGATATCTGGATAATATTCACTCAGGTGGAGGGCAAGTCGATGCAAGAACACATTGAGTGGCTTTTACCGGCCGTTCACGCTGATGGGGTTCTCTGGTCCTGTTGCACTGAACGGGGATTTGGCAGAGCGCCAAATTCTCCGTTCTTGCTTGGAATGGTAGTGGGGCGTGAACGGTTGGTAAGATCGTGCCCATGATGTATAAGTTGCCATGGAAGCTAAGTAAAGTGAGGCATTTGAAAATTGTATTGGACATAAGCTGCTAAAAGGGTTAAAATAAACCACAGGGAAAAAAAGCTCTTACGTGTAGTTAAAATTTGAATGTATTCTCTATTCATGTACAAATCTATTGTTAAAGATCCAAAAGATAGCTTTGAACTGAACAAAATTATGCTAACGTTTGCAAACAGCCAGATTTTGCAGAGAGGTGGTAATCAAAATCGCTGCTGTGCTCATGGTGCAATCAAAATTAATGACAGCAGGATCACCCAAAACCAAATTAAAATCCTCGTAATTGGAGCAGCTTCAACCTGGCTTCATCGTCGAACTTTGTTAAAATACTGTAGCACACATTTCCAGATTGGACCTCCTCACCCAACACTAATCACCCCCTTTCCTGTCAACTCAAATCTGCACTTAATTCTCGTCCTGCCCGAGACCTCCCAATGTAGGTATGTATGTATACACATACATCATCTTTAACGCTACCCACCAACTTCCTACTGCTGAAGCAGTGGACGTTCTAACGCTGCAGCTTCCTCCATAAGCTGCATCAGTGGTCAATTTACTGTCAGCAGCTGCCTCACGGACTGGTCATGACAGCTTTGAGATGAAGCGCTCTGCTGTGACCAGTGAAATGGCAAATAATTGATTAAATCAGTCCAGAGAGAATGGGAACTTGCAAATGATAAAACTGCCCGCAATAATCATTAATTCACATCTCGCCACTAAAAGAAGCACATTTGCTGCTCACTGGTCATAATATGGAGACCAGGAATGTCCATGGGCATCTTTCAGTGTACTCAGCAACTGAGTCACAAGGAAAGATTAAAAATCTTCCGCTCTTCAGCCTGGAAAGGAGGTGAATGATAGAGCATCTTTTCGAGCTACCTGAGATACTAAACGGAATTGATACTTGAGTGTTGCTGAAAAAGAGACATGCTATCAAATTATTTCATCTTGTACTCATCAGGATAGCTCATCAGAAATTGTCTGCTGTAACAGGGGAACAACAATTTATACTGCATGAGAAGAGAGTGTTGATTGGTTGGTGTGGTGTCTGGCCCCTTAAAGGGGCGATCTCCTGAAAAGGTCACGTGACCCAGGTTGACCAATCGGGAACCGAGTCGGGGCTTCACTCCCACTTGTCTGGGCTTGTCCCAGCAATTAGATCCCAGAGTCATGTCCGGAAATATTGGATCTACATCACCCTGTAAATAGTTGTTGTTTGTTAATGACCATCTGTAGTCTGTTCTTAACCGGTGGAGCCTAGTTATTACGATTGGCAAGTGGACTGTGGTGGAGGTGTTACCATGGAGAATGCAGCGTGGACTAATTAATTTCCCAGCTTTGTTCAAATTCAAACTGGTCAGGTTGACTCTGATTGGGGAAAGCATTGCTCTGGGGGATGATAGTTCCCTAAGCTTTTAAATAAACAGAGCAAAGGGAAATTATGAACGAAATCTCGCGCAAACTATAAAAATGGATAGCAAAAGGATTATGTACATGTATAAAAAGGTAGAGAGTAGCTAAAGTCAATGTTGGTCCCTTAGAAGATGAGACTGGGGAACACAGAAATGGCAGAGACACTATTTTGCCTTGGTTTTCACGATGGAGGACACTAGAATCATCCCAATAGGAAGAGATAATGCAGAGATTGTTAAAAAGGAGGATCAATCGTCATCACAAGGAATGACGTACTGAGCAAACAATTGGGAATAAAGGCAGACATGTCCCGAAGGTCTGACGGCCTACATCCTAGGATGTAAAGGAAGTGGCAGCAAAGATAATGGAGGCATTGGTTATAATATTCCAATATTCCCTGGATTCTGGAGATTGGAGAGTTTAAATGTTCCCTTTTTTGGACCGGAAAGGTTGAATGGTATTGTATTAATAATTAACTTGCTGTTAAAAATGTACTTATGCTGTTAAAGTCCAACTCTAATTTTCTGCAGCAATTTTGCCCATTAAAATTTGCCCAATTTTAATGGGCAAATATTGCACAAGTCTAACAAGGTGGTGGCACAGTGGCTAGCACTGCTGCCTCACAGCGCCAGGGACTCAGGTTCAATTCCGTGGCTTGGGTCACTGTCTGTGTGGAGTTTGCATGTTCTCCCTGTGTCAGCGTGGGTTTCCTCCGGGTGGTCTGGTTTCCTCCCACAGTCCAAAGACGTGCTGGTTAGGTGCATTGGCCATGTTAAATTCTCCCTCAGTGTACCCGAATAGGTGCCGGAGTGTGACGACGAGGGGATTTTCACAATAACTTCATTGCAGTGTTAATGTAAACCTACTTGTGACATGAATAAATAAAATAGAAATAAATAAAATAAGTTCTTAAAAATAATGGAGGGACTAAGGGCAAGATGCAGTTTGTGTCATGCAAACTGCATAAATCGATCATGAGCTATGGCTCAGAAGGTAACAATCTTGCCAGGGCCAGAATGTTTAGTGTCCAAGTCCTACTCCAGAGCTTGAGCACAAAAGTAAAGGCTGATACCCCAACGCAATACTGAGGGAGTGCTGCATTGTCGGAGGTGCTATATTTCAGATGGGACATTAAATCTGCCTGCTCAGGTGGATGTAAAAGATCCCATGGCACTATTTTGAAGAAGAGTATGGGTGTTATCCCTCGTGTCCATGCCATTTTAAAGAAGAGTATGGGTGTTATCCCTCGTGTCCATGCTAATACTTATCCCTTGACATCAGAAAGGGGTCATTTATCGCATTCCTGTTTACTGTGCTCAAATTGGCTACCGCATTTCTACATTACAACTGTACTCCAAAAGTATTTCACTAGCAGTATTGTGCTTTCGAACCTCTGGACATTGTGGAAACGTTATATAAATGGAAGTCTTCGTTTCTTAATCACTGAATTTTCTGGCTGATTTGCGCATGAAAACAAACTGTCTGAATAATATTGAAAGAATGCAGAGTGGTGGAAGCTTGCATTCAAATCACAGAGTCTTTGCAGTGCAGAAGGAGGCCATTCAGCCCATCCAGTCTGCAATGAAAGACACCTCCAATTGTGAGCTCTTGTGCATTTTTGATTTACATTGCTTCACAGTCGGTTGCGCCTTCAATGCCTCGGGCTAAACTCGAATTTCCTCTGCCTCTCTACTTCTTTAAGGCGCTCCATAAAAGCTTTTCCTCATTTGTCCTATTTTTTCATGTGGATCAGCATCAAAGTTTGTTGGATACCAGCTCTGTGAAACACCTTGAGACCTTTTGACTACGTTAAACATGTTAAATAAATGCAAGTCCTTCTTGTTGCAAATGCATACATATTCCAATAATACTTTCTTTGAACTGACTGCAAAATCTGATGGGATGAAAAGTGAAAATAGTTTGATTACCCACAACCAAGTTTAGTTGGAGACTTGTACAATCTGTTGGCAGCACAATACCACTGGGCATAAAATTGCCTCTGACCTAAGTTATAAAGATATTAGTCGGGATTCTCCCAAAAAAGAACTAAGTGCCCAACGGGTGGGCAAACGGAAGATTTTCCCACTTGTTTTTTGGGCATACTTAGCTGAATAAATCTCCGGCACTCTGTGAACCACAGAGTGCCTCAGGGAGATTCACGCTGGTAAGTGGGGGCCGGGACCTCATCCTGCTGGAAAGGCCAAAATCAGCGCGTGCATTGCAGAGTGTGCAGCATGTTCTCCCCCAACCATCACTGATCAGCCTCCCAGTAGGTTCTGCCCCAAGTAGATCCCGCCCCCTCTGGCCCTGCCCACTTGGCATTGCCCATTGGGCAGGCTGCCAGGCTGGCAGTGCCAGGGTGCCCAATGGGCAGTGCCAGGGTGTCAGGCTGGCAGTGCAGGGTTTCCATTGGGCAGTGCCAGGGTGCCTAGTGGGCAATGCCAGGGTGCCAGGTTGGCAGTGCCAGTGTGCCCACCGGGCACTGCTAGGCTGTCATACTTGCAGTGCCAGGGTGCCCAGTGGGCAGTGCTAGGGTGCCAGGTTCACACAGCCAGGCTGGCACTGTCCAAGAGGCACCTCCTGCCTCCGACCCCCGGGGGGCTTCAATGCCCTGTCATTGAGGCCCCCTTTGGTGGGGGCCAGTTGTAAACCCCGGCCCAGGACAGTAATCATATGGAAATGATAATTTCCATATGGTAATCAGCCCTGAGCCGATTTCTAGTGCGGGGCTTATTATGTGAAAAAGAAAATGTCTGAGAGATTAATGTTTGGCCGGATGCCAGTCCTGAGTCCCGCTATAGGCCGCTGCTGATGTCTGCCGGCCCGCTGGGCTACTCAAGCAACGCAGTGGGTTTGGAGAATCCCAGCCATTGGGTGTTGGAAATGAAAGTGAAAATGTATCACTGAGGCAACATGGGAACCTATTCTGATGCTAATATAAAATCTATTTGTTGAGTTTTCTTCTCTTTATTGTGTTAGGCCTGATACGCTCAATGGGAAGTCCAAATATATTGAAAAATATTCTAATTCCCAGCAACACACTATATCTCCATGAGCACAATTCATTCCAAATAAATTACTTTGTGGCACTCCAATCTGTACCTATATTTAATTTAACCATTGTTATTACTTATGCTGCATGCAGGTAAAAGAGCATTACAGGTTCAAAAGACATATTTCAGGGATAAGAGGCCATGTAGGCCATCTAAACATCCAGGACATTATCTTCAATCACAGGATCTAATTGTATTCCGAATTAGCCAATTATTTTGTCTTTATTAAATTACTTGGTCGATTATTCATGGAGGAGAGAAGTATTTCTGGATATCTATTCTAACTATATATGTTTCACTAATTTCCAGTAAAGTTCTCCAATCCTGATTTCTTGGTGTATTTTGTGTCATGCCCAGTAAAGTCGGGCCACATTCAAAACCTTAAACATGGACTGTGATCAGTACAGAATTTTCAGGAACTACCTGTTCCTTCAGAAATGAACATCAAAAGGTTGCTAAGATGGCTATCAAGGTTCTTTGCATTGATTCGGAAATATCTCAAGTTTCCAGAAAGTTCCAAACTGAATGACCATGGGTGAAATGTCACCCTAGTATGAACAAAAATTAAGACAAAACCCACTTGTGGAATTTGCACTTCCCATTGTTTGTGGACTTATCCAAAATTCAAAATTTATGGGGTCCTGGAATAACTGTCTCCGAGCTCAATACTTAACAAAAGATAACTGCAGAAACCAGTTAATCACACGTAGTCATGAACGGCCTCCATCCAGCTCTCACTTTGTAGCAATGGCTAATTATTTCAATTCATTATGGGTGGGCAATAGACGTATTGATCAAGTGGTCAACTGATTGAAACTGTCTTCAAAAAACCAATCTTATTTACTTCAAGCAGCAGGGAGAAACCAATCAGTCTGCAAAGCTGACAGCAAGGAACAGCAGCAAAGGCAGCAACATATACGCCTTAAAATTGGAGACTGCAATAATGTAAGAGCTCCCAGCTTGTTCCTTTTCAAGTCCACTTACAATGGAACCAACTTATCAATAAGAGGACAAGTAACTAACTTCGTGACGAACCGAAAACCCATCTCTTTTCAAGCAAATCTTACAATAATCTTGATATATGACTCTGACTATTGATTAGACTAGACTACCTTTCAAATGTCAAAACACCTTCTTCACCTGGCTTACAACACATGCTTTTTCCTAAGACAAGCCAAACACATGAATTATGAATTATTTTGTTTATAGCTTGTAAAAGCACATCGTTCTCTTTAACTGTATTTTGTCTGGTGCTGGGTCTGTGTGTGTGTGTGTGTGTGTATATATGTGTGTTTGTGTATGTGTCTGCGTGTGTGTTTTGTGTGCTTGTGTGTTCGTGTGTGTGTGTGTGCCAAGCGAATGACGTGGCATTGCACTTCCAGGGTGAATGTATGAATAAATAATCCTCTGCATTTCAACCCACAAAAGCCTGCTGCTGGTTCTTCAAATTGACCACACACTCAGGAGTTAAGAAACACACATTTTCACTTTCCAAAACAAACTGATTACGGACAAGGAAAGGGAATTGGGGTTTTCAGTTCTCTCTCATTTCTGTCTGTAACATTTGAAACATTGAGGGGAATTTTCCCATCCTGCCCACCATGGGAATCGCAGCAGGCAGGGGGCAGACCATGCAAAGATCTGTTGACCTCTGGCGGGATTTTCCAGTTTTGGGGTGAGCGTGGGTGGAAAATCCCGCCCATTGTGTTTACTTTATATATACCGTTTGTATGGTTAAATACGTTCTTTCTAGACTGTAAAGTTTAAGGATCTATGTATGGATGATATTGGAATAGTGTAGATTAGAGGGGCTTTAGATTGGTACCACTGGTCGGCACAACATCGAGGGCCGAAGGACCTGTACTGCGCTGTAATGTTCTATGTTCTAATAAATAACCTGTCCTCTATTATATGATAGTACCAGGTACATCAGATCTCATGCTGCGTGACATTAGTGAATGACAGCTTAATGCATTCCTTTGAACTCATAATTTCCGCTATTTAAGTCATAATTACAAGGCTGGCTTCTGACTAAATGTAAGATTTTAGCACAGTACTCTACGAATCATTGAGAATACAATTTGCTTCTGATGTGTAAAAATAATGCATCAGTTAGGTGTCAGGGTTTTAGACTGAGTGCATCATCTTCAACTCCATTACAGACCTACAGCTAACGTTTATTAAGTGCCCGAGTACATGTTGTACCATTTATCACTGCCATATTTCAGAATAAAAAGTTCCCACCATTAACTTCTGGAGCTGTCATACAACGTGATAAATGAGATTTACACCAAGCTGGTGGGAAAGCATAAGAAAAAGAAAATCCCACCTCAAGCATCAGAGTGATTTGTTTTAATAGCGCTCAGTGCCGGAGACTAATCTGGGCAGCCGACACTACACAATTTCTGGGAAACTGTGTTCATATTAAAACTTTATAAGCCTTTGCAGACTGTGTGAACTAATGGGCTGAATTTTAATATTTTTAAATGCTTGCAGCAGGAGGAGGCTGGCAGTGTGTCGGGAGCCGTCAGCTTTTCCCTGACTTTTTAAACTGAGCAACAACATTAGTATTCCACTTCTGGCTTCCTGGCCGATTAAAGTGCGCAGGAGTGATCATGACCTGCCCCCAGCCGTTGAAGCTTCACTATTTACGAGCATTCTGCAAGGATCGGAATGCTACCATCGTGAAGAGCGACACAGCCACTTTGAGTGATTGAGCCTCCACAAAGGAAAAGCTACTTTAAGATTAGGGTGGCACGGTGGCACAGTGGGTAACATTGCTGCCTCACAGCACCAGGGACCAATTCCGGCCTCGGGTGACTGTCTGTGTGGAGTTTGCACGTCCTCCCCGTGTCTGCGTGGGTTTTCTCCGGCTGCTCCGGTTTCCTCCCACACTCCAAAGATGTGCAGGTTAGGTGGATTAGCCATGCTAAATTGCCCCTTAGGGCCCGATTTTACCAAAAATTCAAAAGTCAGGCGTTGGGCCTTTAACGCGATCTGCACCTGAATCCGAGCAGAAAATATTTCAAAATATATATTTCCCCCATCCATATTTTGAAATATTTTCCCAAATTTTTGACTGTCAGGTTTTTAGTTCCTGTGATTATAATTTTGGCATTATCTTCCAAAGGGAATTCCTCTAATTTTGTGCAATGTTCAGATGAAAACAAGGTGAAAGAAAGGATCCAAGGCTGCTCCAGAGGCAGATTAGCTGCACCCAATGTTGCCCATACAAATCACATTCATAAGTAGGGGCACATCTGCCATGGAATGTGAGAGAAGAATTGCCAATACAAACTTCTTTTCACTATGGTTGATTTCCCAGATTTAGCAATCTCCTTGAATCTTATTTCCAACCAAGTTCCACCACGGGGACAATTCTTCCAAGTTCACCACATGCTTCTGAACATTTGAGCACCTGGCTCATGGCAACAGGGACATCAACAATCCAGTTACAGATCACAAATGTATTATACAGGTCACTAATTGATCACTAGGACACTGTAGTTTAATTACCTTTCCCATAGATAATTAGGCAGCACAAAGAAGATGCTACATTATTTTCAGTTTGCAAGATTCTCCCAAGTCCATCCTCCTCCTCCATCCACCCCCCCTCTCTGCTCTCTCTGCTGTTTTTCTCTTTTGCGCCCGGGCGCGCTGCTTCAGATTTTTTTCGAACTGCGCATGTGCAGTGCAGAGCTCCAATCGTTCCGGCAGCGCTAAGCCCCGTCCACTGCGCGGATCGGACTGGAGCCAGCAAAAAGCGTATGGGCGCACTGCAAAGAGGATTCCGGGCTCGGATCTGCATTACGCCCGGATCCGGCCCTTAGACTCCAAATTTTAAAATCGGACCCTTAGTGTCAGGGAGATTAGCAGGGCAAATAGGTGGGGTTACAGGGATAGGGCCTGGATGGGATTGTTGTCAGTACAGGCTCGATGGCGGCACGGTAGCACAGTGGTTAGCACTGCTGCTTCACAGCTCCAGGGTCCCGAGTTCGATTCCCGGCTCGGGTCACTGTCTGTGTGGAGTTTGCACATTCTCCTCGTGTTTGCGTGGGTTTCCTCCGGGTGCTCCGGTTTCCTCCCACAGTCCAAAGTCCAAAGATGTGCGGGTTAGGTTGATTGGCCGGGTTAAAATTGCCCCTGAGATGCATAGGTTAGAGGGATTAGCGGGTAAATATGTGGGGGTAGGGCCTGGGTGGGATTGTGGTCGGTGCAGACTCGATGGGCCGAATGGCCTCCTTCTGCACTGTAGGGTTTCTATGATTTCTTCTATGATGGGTCAAATGGCCCCCTTCTGCTCTGTAGGAATTCTATAATCCTCAGGTGTATCCCTGTTTCCAGCAGACAGGAAGAAGAAGCTGCCTCAATGGTTAGAAGTGGCAGACGAAGTGAGAAACAGGAGCGTGGTGCCCCACTCCTTACACAGTGCCACTAGGGGTTCATTGACCTCATAAGATCAAAATTGCTGCACTCATTGTGTTTACTTTTTTAGAGTCATTTATGACACAAAAGGAGGCCATTCATCCATTGAGTCTATGCCAGCTCCCTGTAGAGCAATCCAATCATTCCATAAGACCATAAGACATAGGAGCAGGAGTAGGCCACTCGGCCCATCGAGTCTGCTCCGTCATTCAATCATGGCTGTTATTTTTCTCATCCCTATTCTCCTGCCTTTTACCCATAACCCTTGATCCCCTTATTAATCAAGAACCTATCCATCTCTGTCTTAAAGACCTGGCCTCCACAGCCTTCTGCGGCAAAGAGTTCTGCAGATTCATCACTCTCTGGCTGAAGAAGTTCCTCCTCATCTCTGTTTTAAAGGATCATCTCTTTAGCCTGAGATTGTGCCCAACTTCCTTGGACAGGAAAAGTGACAACACTTGCCACATTCAATTGCCAACTAACACGCTTTGACATCCCCAGCTCTCTGCTGTACAACTCTCCTCAGACAAACACCTTACAGGGGCACCCAAGCTTCAGAAAGTATCTTCTCTTATCCCCATCTGACCAGCCATCACATCCATCACTCACAGTGATTCTCCATGACTGCATCCTTTCATCCTCTCAACACATTCCATTTGTCATACGCATAACTAAAGAGATCATTGACTACCAGAGAGAGGAAGGGAACCAGCTGTGACCCTTTAGTCATCAGGACCATGACAACTGCAAGGTTGTCCGTAATCAGTTTGTTTTGGAAAATGAAGATGTGTTTTTCTGACTATGCCAGCAAGTCCATGTGTTTGCACTGATGGTCTGCGCCACCCATCTGTATGACTGGACAGCTCGAACTGATTTTATTTAGGTTGGAAACGAGTATTGATACGCTTATGTTGTATTTAACATGTGTTCAGACTTGCAAAAGTTCAAGATTAAACAAGCAATTGACAACAATCGATGGCTTCATTATATCCCTCATATTAAGCAAGGAACTTGTGCTCATCCATGCAGGCATCAACAGTTACCTCACTGACTTGATAAGGCAAGAATTTATCCCTGCCAGGCACCCCATGAGTGACTTAGTTCAGGAACCAATACTCCCATTACCTCCTATTGTTCCAATAGGATAATCATTTCTGACATATGACATTTTGACTAACAGAATGGAATTTTACCAGCACGTCCGCCCGAGGTTCGTACGATTCCGCCCGAGGCCAACGGAGAATGCTGTTCTCTGATCCTCTGTGCCGGTAAACTTTGGTCACAGTGTAGTTTTCAGGAACCAATTTCAAATATACAAATTACGAGGCAGCACGGTAACACAGTGGTTAGCACTGCTGCTTCACAGCGCCAGGGACCCGGGTTCGATTACCGGCTTGGGTCACTGTCTGTGTGGAGTTTGCACGTTCTGCCCGTGTCTGTGTGGGTCCCCTCCGGGTGCTCGGGTTTCCTCCCACATTCTGAAAGACGTGCTGGTTAGGGTGAATTCACCCGAACAGGTGCCGGAGTGTGGCGACTAGGGGAATTTCACAGTAACTTCATTGCAGTGTTAATGTAAGCCTTACTTGTGACTAATATATAAACTTTTAGGAGCAAGAGTAGGCCTGGTGACCCCCCCCTTGAACCTGCTCCGCTATTCAACAAGATCATGGCTAATCTGATCGTAACTTCAACCCCACATTCTTGCCCACCCCCAATCACCTTTCAACCTCCTGTCAATCCAGAATCTATCTCACTCTGCCTTAAAAATATTCAAAGAATCTGCTTAAACTGCCTTTGGAGAAAGAGTTCCAGGATGCAAAATCCTCTAAGGAAGAAAATTCTCTTCATTTGCATCTTAAATGGGTGACCCCTTGTTTTTAAACAGTGACCCCTACTTCTAGGTTCTCCCACAAGAGGAAACATTCTTTCCACATCCACCCTGTCAATACCCCTCAGGGTCTTCAAGTTTTTGATCAAGCCGCCTCTTATTCTTCTAAACTCTAATGGGTACCAAACTAACCACTCCATCCTTTCCTCACAATACAATGTACCCATTCCTGGGATTACTCTAGTAAACCTTCTCTAAATTTACATAAGGAGATCAATATTGTCCACAGTACTCCAGATATGGGGGCGGGGGAGGGCGATTCTCCCAGTGCAACGGGCCAGAGACTCAAGCGGAAGCCATTTAGCAGGCCCCCCATTGGGCGCTATGGTCTCCACAAGTCTCCGGCTGCCGGATTTCCAGCGCCGTCAGCTCCATGCCAGAAATCGGCATGGAGCTGTATACTTTATTCTAATGGGCATTAGCATATAATTAGCGGGCCCAGGGCTGAAGTCTCCGGACCCGCTAGCATCTCCCCCCCGCCAGGTGTGTTTCACTCCAGTGGGGTTTACAATAGCTTCCCACTTGCGGGGAGCTGGTGGCCCAACCCTGCTGGAGTGAAGTGGGGGGGGGGGCCATCGAGGCCCCCCAGAGGGTTGGAGGCAAGAGGCTGCCCCCAGGACATAGACAGCCTGGCAGCACCAGCCTGGTCCCCGGCACTGCACAAGGGGCAAAGTGGCAATGCCCAGGGGGCATTTTGGCACTGCTCAATGGACATTGGGCAGTGCAAAGGAGGTGGGGCCTAATGGGGATGGGGCTTAATGAGGGCCTGGCATCTGGTGGGTGATCAGTGGGTCGGGTGGTTCCGCTGCCACTCACTCTGCACTCAGCAGTGACAGAGGGAGGGAGGACAGCGATTGTGGCTGATCAACAGGGTTGGGGGGTAGCCTGTCCGGGAGGGGAGGGGGGGGCGCTGCAGGGAAGGGGGGGACATTGAGGTTGCAGGTGGAATCGGGAGAGTGGGACTGCCCGGGGGGGGGGTGATCGAGACGAGCCAGGGTAGGGGATGGTGTGTGGGAGAGCGAGGCTGATCCAGAGGAGCCAGTGACCATGCTGTGGGGTGGGTCAGAGCGATCGAGCTGGCCAGCAATCAGGAGGCCAGCAGTGTAGGCTACTGTACATATGCCGATCTCGGCGCTGACAGATCGGTGCATGCACAATGGCCTGCTCAGCGCTATTCTGCCGGTCTCTCCAGCAGGAATAAGCCCCGCCCAATGATTTTTCACGAGCTTCGCGCTAGTGCACTCTGCAGTGCAGAGTGTGAGAGATTCATTTTGAAAATCCCGTGATAAAACCAACGGGATTTACTCCAGTTTTTACATGAATTTCACACTTAGAATTTTTTTGGGAGAATTCGTCCCATGGTCTCACCAATGTCCTGTACAACTGAAGCTACTTTTGTACTCAGTTCCCCTCACAATAAGCAAAAACATTCTCTGAGCTATCCTGATTACTTGCTGCAGCTGTATACTAGCCTTTTGTGACCCATGCACTAGGACACCCAGATCCCTCTGCACCGTAGAGCTTTGCAATCTCTCGCCATTTAGATAATAAGCTTCTTTTTATTCTTCCTGCCAAAATGGACAAATTCACATTTGCCCACATTATACACCATTTGCCAGAGTTTTGCCCACTAACTTAATCTATCTGTGTCCCTTTGTAGCCTTCTTATGTCCTCTTCAGAATTTACTTTCCTACCTATTTTTGTCTCATCAGTAAATTTAACAACCAAATCTTCAGCCCCTTCATCCAAGTCATTTATATAAATTGTATAAAGTTGAGGCCCCAGCATTGATCCCTGTGGTGCACCACTCATTACGTCCTGCCAACCAGAAAAATGCCAATTCTGTTTACTGTTAGCTCGCCAATTTCCTAATTACTTGCTGCACCTGTATCCCAGCCTTTTGTGACCCATGCACGAGGGCACCCAGATCCCTCTGCACCTCAGAGCTTTGCAATCTCTTGCCATTTAGATAATAAATTTCTTTTAATCCACACTAGTATGTTATCCCCTGCACCTTGAGCCATTGTTTTCCGCAATAACCTTTGATGTGGCACCTTATCAAATGCCTCCTGGAAATCTAAGACAGTGCACCCACCAGTTTCCCTTCATCCACAGCATGTGTGATTCCTCTAAAGAACTCCTATAAATTGGTTAGATGTGATTTTGTGCCATAAGTTCAAGGACTGCCTGGATGCAATTATCCAAACTGCTGAAGTCTGTGCTTCAATTGCTTGTGATTCAATCGCTGTGAACATCTTGGAGAAAGTATATTCCAGGGTTGCGGTTGTTTGTTCAGTATTTACCTATCAGGCAGGCCGCAGATCATCAGTGAATGTGGATTCTTACTCCATCTCAGCTCCTTGCTGAGTGGCACAAACTAATCCATTTTGATCAAGTGTGTATGTTAGGTTTGAACGCACCCTTTGTAAAACAATACATCTCAACCCTTGCCAGCGACCTTTATGAAGCATTTAACAAAGCCTTTCTTCAATTATCATAGGAAGCATTCTTTCTGGATGTATCACAGCTTGGTATGGCTCCTGTTCTGCCCAAAATAGGATAAACTACAAAAGGTCGTGCATGAAGTCCAATCCATCACGCAAACCAGCCTCCCATCCATTGACTCTGTCTACATTTCTCGCTGCCAGCATAATTAAGGACCCCACATGTCCCACACATACTATCTTCCACCTTCTTCCGTCGGGAAAAATTTACAAAAGTCTGAGGTCACGTACTAACTGACTCAAGAACAGCTTCTTCCCTGCTGCCATGAGACTTTTGAATGGACCTACCTCGCACTAAGTTCATCTTTCTCTACATCCTAGCTATGACTGTAACACTACATTCTGCACTCTCTCCTTTCCTTCTCTATGTACGGTATGGTGTGTCTGAATAGCATGCAAGAAACAGTACTTTTCATTGTATACTAATACATGTGACAATAATAAATCAAATTAAATCCATTCCATTGCTGAAATCATAGAATCCTACAGTGCAGAAGGAGGCCATTCGGCCCATCAAATCGCACCGACCACCATCCCACCATCCCACCCAGGCCCTATCCCCATAACCCCATGCATTTACCCTAGCTAGCCCCCCCAGACACTAAGGGGCAATTTAGCATGGCCAATCCACCTAACCCGCACATCTTTGGACTGTGAGAAACCCATGCAGACACGGGAAGAATGTGCAAACTCCACACAGACAGTGACCAGGAATCGAACCTGGGTCCCTGACACTGTGAGGCAATAGTGCTAATCTCTGTGCCACCGTGCTGCCCAATGGAAGCTACTTTTCAATCTCTGAGCCATCTTTGGCAATACACTAAATGTTGCAGACATCCTTTATTTCAAAAGTCTCTCTCAGTAATGTCAATTTTACAATAAAATAAATAATTGTTTTGTTCACAACAGACATTGAGAAATACTCAGACCAGAAGAAAGATATCACTCCAGAGTAAAAGGTCAGCACTCCTCAATAAAAAATGTTCAGCCAGTACAATGGGTCCACTCTGCTGTTGTAAACTTCTCAAAATACCGACCACAATACATGAAAATAAGGTGGATAAAAGATCTCCTGTGATATTACTAATAAGAAGTCAGAGACTATTGTGATGATAGTAGTACAATTGGAATTATTTCTTTTATATGTTTAAGGAGAATGTTTAAAATTCAGCTTTATTCTGCAGGCAATCGGTATATCTGGACAACATTTAGCTCAGATGAGAAGCACACTTTTGGGTTCATGTTCTCTTCAGAGGCAATGGCATTGAAGATAATGGGGCCAAAAATAAAAAGTTGCTGGTGGAATTGCAAATGGCAATCAGATTTTTCACTAAAAAACTAAAAACTTTGTGATCGGGAGCAATGTTCCTTCACCTTCACCCACATCATCCGGATGATTGTTCATGCAACAAGCGAAAATGGCTTGTGTCATCTGAACAATTAAATTATCTATATTTTGACCAGAACAAATTCCTAATTAGATACAGATATCTCATCAATGCCCATTCAGATGATTAGTCTGGATTTTGAGTTTAATGTGTTTTCAATTGCAGTGTAAACCTTGATTAATAACCTGTCAGCTTGGAATTAATTTTTTAAAATCAATAATTGAAATCAATCATTTTATCAGGAGTGCTTTGAAATCACTGGCCAAATTCTATGGGCGGCACGGTGGCACAGTGGTTAGCACTACTGCCTCACAGCGCCAGAGACTGGGTTCGATTCTCAGCTTGGGTCACTGTCTATGCGGAGTCTTCCCATGTCTGCGTGGGTTTCCTCCGGGTGCTCCGGTTTCCTCCCACAGTCCAAAGATGTGCGAGTTAGGTTGATCAGCCATAAAAAATTAACCCTAGTGTCAGGGCAATCAGCAAGGTAAATATGAGGGGTTCCAGGAATAGGGCCTGGGTGGGATTGTGGTCAGTGCAGACTTGATGGGTCAAATGGCCTCTTTCTGCACTGTAGAGGTTCTATGGATTCTATAAAAATTGGAGTTGGCTTAAAAAAAGTCAGATGTTTTCTTCCGAATAGGCCTTTAAATCTACCCCAACATGGGAGGACCCAAGACTCTCTGGGTACATCAAACACCGTTTGGTTATCAAAGACTGTATTGTAATTATGTCATTCTCATGCGGTTTCAACATGTAATTTACATGAGAGCAGACAGCGGGAACGAAATGTATGATTTTAAAGATAGATAGAATTCAGAGACCCATGAGGTTTGCTCTTCTAATCATTTTGAATGGGCATTCATAATTGATTTACTTTTGTACCAACATAAAATCTTTGAATAAGATCTCAAACTGCTGTTTAAGTTGAAGCATCGGTTAAATTTGAGATAAGCAGATTTGATACAATCATTGCGCACCACCTCCAATGTTTTGACTCACAGCTGTGGGTGAACCAAAGCAGAAAAATGGGTCAGATTCTCTGACCTCGCCCGCAGCTGAGATTCTCCAGTCCTGCTGCAGTGAACGGAGATTTGGTTGAATGCCAAATTCCCTTTTGAAATCCACAGCTGAATCTTCTTCCTTCACACTCTCTGGCAGTGCATTCCAGGTCCTAACCACTCACTGCGTTAAAAGGATTCTCCTCATGTCGTCGTTGCTTCCTTTATCAATCACTTTGAGCCTAGTCCTCAACCCTTCCATCAATGGCAACTCTACCTCCTTCCTTCATCTGCTCCAAACTACTGATCTCCCCAAATTAGTATCTGGGACGTGCTGCACCAGAAGCTATTTTGGAATCAAAATGGCATCCATAATGCCAAAACCATAGCTGCATCAAAGCCAAATCTTGCTGTCGGGTGCAATGAGGAATGTGCAAGAGACTCTTCCACCTTACTATTGAGAATACCCTAACCCCCACCCATACTTAGTGAAAACTTTGATCTTGGGGGCGATTCTACCAGCCTGCTGCACTGCTCTAGCAGCGTAGTGGGCCAGGAGGCATAAGCAGAGGCCGTTTAGTGGGCTTCCCAATGGGCGCCACAGCCTCTGCGCATCTCCGAGCCCCGGATTTCCAACGGCATCAGCTCTGCACTGGAAATCGGCACACTGTCAAATTGTCATTTTTTGTTTTAAAAATGGACAAGGCTTTGCTCTGACTAGCCATGACTCATACCAGTACAATTTCCAACCTTCAGACTAACCAGCAGAATCCCGTTATCAGTCGGTAATGCCCCTTCCTGGAGCTGCACAAACCCTCTTTGCATTTGTAAAGAAGAGTTCATATCCACTCCATCTGAAGAAGGAGCAGCGCTCCGAAGGCTAATGGCATTTGCTACCAAATAAACATGTTGGACTTTACCCTGGTGTTGTTAAAACTCTTACTGTCCAAGAACAAAGGCAGTTGTTTGTGACTCCTAATATCCAATGTGCTGGATAATGGCCTGCCCATTACCTGCTCCCAAACACAATGGGTTCAACCAGGGGCCTCATTCGTTAATCTACAACTACACTGTCACATGACCAAGACTTTAGCTGTCTAAATTCCTTTAATTAGTAATTAATTAATCTCCCCCCCCCCCCGCCCCCCCATCTTCTCCATATGGGCTGAATATTATGGCCCCCGTCATGGAGGGGATGGCGCTGGAAAATGTTGTGAGCCATTCAAAAATCCACTGACATTGGAAGAAGTGGAAAATCACGCTCACGGAAAATTCCACTCATCATATTTAATAAATAACAATGTTAGCTTGCTTGATCATGAATTCATGTAATCACTTTGAATTGCTACATTTTCAAAAGCAGTTGAGTAAAGTGCAAAGCAGGTGGGATTGGTGTGTCACATTTTAAGAGCACTTTATTTGTATTGTATTTTGCACCATTCTAATTTTACGATGCCTTCTATAAATGTAGTTGGGTTTAGAATCATAGAATCCATACAGTGCAGAAGGAGGCCATTTGGCCCATCGAGCCTGCACCGGCAACAATCCCACCCAGGCCCTATCCCCGCAACACCACGTATTTACCCTGCTAATCCCTCTGACACTAAGGGGCAATTTAGCATGACTAATCCACCTAAATTTCACGTCTTTTGGATTGTGAGAGAAAACCTGAGGAAACCCACGCAGACATGGGCAGAATGTGCAAACCCCACACAGACAGTCACCCGAGGTTGGAGCTGAACCCGGGTCCCTGGTGCTGCCAGGCAGCAGTGCTAACCACTGTGCCACCGTGCCAACCCCTTGAGCCTCTCTCTGCCTGTGATGAGACAGGCTTAGGCCTGATTTTAACCCATTCAAAACCCATCCACTTAAAGAGCGTTAAAATGAGGCCAGGGCTAAGGCGTCACCCAAGCAACTGCAAATTGTGGGATGTCTGCTGTGATGTGAATCTGGGCAGTAATCTTTTTAACTCAGAAAATAACTGAGTTACAGAAAGTGTGACTGAACAGTAAATAACAGCCGGTCCTGTGCTGGCGAAATAGAGGAAAGGAATCTCATCCTTCAAATCGATCGTCAGTCCCTGAAATGATGGATTACTTTACTTGAGGTTTGATATTTGGTTACCTTGGCCACAGGATGGATGGGAGCAAAACTGCAAAGCTGCAGTTTGATTTTCAGAAAAGATTAATTTCCTGGTGAATCAAGAACTGGCTTTTGGCAACTGCTCCACCAGTGTTGTGTGAGATTCACACAGGCATTGGCAGATCTGGTGAGACTCACACCAGCTTCTGTGCCCAAAATGGCTGCAGGCTGAAGCACTCTGGTACAGAGCAGCAGTCAGACTGATTGAGAAATAAACATCAAAGCACAAAATCCGATTTAATTGAATATTTTAAAGAGGGCCCAACCATCAGCTTCATACAATGTCCCTGGAGATCCATTGTCTTTCTCAGGTATTTCATCTTCCAGCCTCAGAGTGCTTCCAAAGAACCATCTTCATTTTCAGGAGGTCTACCTTCTTTCTTCTGGCAGGTCAGTGATGTTTTCAATATGGCACCCATATGTGTGCCGGTGGACTGCTCGTCATCAGGCCTGCCCCACCATGGAATATGGCACAAAACATCCGGTTGTATTAATGAGGTGAGGGCCGCCAATTTGGCATGTTTTCCTGCCAGACTCCACGGTAGAAAACACCCCATGCCCCTCCACAGGACGCACTCCCAAAATGGGAGAAATCTGCCTTAAGTGTCTATTGCAGACTTTACTATAGAGTCATAGAGGTTTACAGCATGGAAACAGGCCCTTCGGCCCAACTTGTCCATGCTGCCCTTATTTTTTTTTAAACCCCTAAACTAATCCCAATTGCCCACATTTGGCCATTATCCCTCTATACCCATCGTACCCATGCAACTATCTAAATGCTTTTTAAAAGATAAAATTGTACCCGCCTCTACTACTACCTCTGGCAGCTTGTTCCAGACACTCACCACCCTCTGTGTGAAAAAATTGCCCCTCTGGACACTTTTGTATCTCTCCCCTCTCACCTTAAACCTATGCCCTCTAGTTTTAGACTCCCCTACCTTTGGGAAAAGATACTGACTATCTACCTTGTCTATGCCCCTCATTATTTTGTAGACCGCTGTAAGGTGTCCCCTCAGCCTCCTACGCTCCAGAGAAAAAAGTCCCTGTCTATTCAGCCTCTCCTTATAACTCAATCCATCAAGTCCCGGTAGCAGCCTAGGAAATCTTTTCTGCACTCTTTCTAGTTTAATAATATACTTTCTATAATAGGGTGACCAGAATTGCACACAGTATTCTAAGTGTGGCCTTACCAATGTCTTGTACAACTTCAACAAGACGTCCCAACTCCTGTATTCAATGTTCTGACCGATGAAACCAAGCATGTCGAATGCCTTCTTCACCACTCTGTCCACCTGTGACTCCACTTTCAAGGAGCTATGAACGTGTACCCCTAGATCTCTTTGTTCTGTAACTCTCCCCAATGCCCTACCATTAACTGAGTAAGTCCTGGCCTGGTTCAATCTACCATAGAAATCAAAGAAATCATAGAAACCCTACAGTGCAGAAGGAGGCCATTCGGCCCATCGAGTCTACACCGACCACAATCCCACCCAGGCCCTACCCCCACATATTTACCCACTAATCCCTCTAACCTACGCATTTTTTAGGATTCTAAGGGGCAATTTTTAACCTGGCCAATCAACCTAACCCGCACATCTTTGGACTGTGGGAGGAAACCGGAGCACCCGGAGGAAACCCACGCAGACACGAGGAGAATGTGCAAACTCCACACAGACAGTGACCTGAGCCGGAATCGAACCCGGGACCCTGGAGCTATGAAGCAGCAGTGCTAACCACTGCGCTATCGCGCTACCAAAATGCATTACCTCGCATTTGTCTAAATTAAACTCCATCTGCCATTCATCAGCCCACTGGCCCAATTGATTAAGATCCCGTTGCAATTGGAGATAACCTTCCTCACTGTCCACCATGCCACCAATCTTGGTGTCATCTGCAAACTTACTAACCATGCCCCCTATATTCTCATCCAAATCATTAATATAAATGACAAATAACAGTGGACCCAGCACTGATCCCTGAGGCACACCGCTGGTCACAGGTCTCCAGTTTGAAAAACAACTCTCTACAACCACCCTCTGGCTTCTGTCAAGAAGCCAATTTTGTATCCATTTCGATATCTCACCCTGGATCCCGTGAGATTTAACCTTATGCAACAACCTACTATGCGGTACCTTGTCAAAGGCCTTGCTAAAGTCCATGTAGACAACATCAACTGCACGGCCCTCATCTACCTTCTTGGTTACCCCTTCAAAAAACTCAATTAAATTTGTGATACATGATTTTCCACTCACAAAGCCATGCTGACTGTCCCTAATCAGTCCTTGCATCTCTAAATGCCTGTTGATCCTGTCTCTCAAAATACCTTCCACCAATTTACCCACCACAGATGTGAGGCTCACTGGCCTGTAGTTCCCAGGCTTTTCCCTGCAGCCCTTTTTAAACAAAGGCACAACATTTGCTATTCTCCAATCTTCAGGCACCTCACCCGGGACTATATTGAAAAAAAAACACTTTTTCATAAAAATCATTTACTATATATACATTCCTTCAACTAAAGTCTCATAACAATAAACAAGTGCATAATCCTTATTACAATAAGTAATGGAATTCATAGTCCCACATCAAATGATATATAACCACTTTACCTGTCAATCAAATTGTGAAATAGTAAGTACCCTACTGTGATAATAGATGGTTGTAAAATCTGTTATGAAGCACTAAGCCAGTAATGAAAGTCTTCAGGCCTATGTCAACAAAACAATAATTTTGGTTAAACATTTCAATTGTATTTTTTTCAGATTTAAACAGCTGGACTTTTAACTGTCTTAACAGCTTGACAAGTCCTTTTGACAGTTTTGTTTGACAGGTGCTTCTTTTGGAAGTTGATTTTGACAGGTCTGTTGGCAATTGCAAGGAGCTTGACAGTAATGTATTTATGCAGGTTTTTGCCTATTATTAACAATTCCAAAGTGCACCTGACCTACCCTAGAGGGCACCTGACCTCCACCAGAAGACATCATACCTCCTCCAAAGATGTCCTGGGACCAGATCCAAAGGAGTAACTTATGTCTCCAATCTTTCTGGCTATCCAAATAAGTGCAGAAAGTTTGGGGCTGCTCTTACGTGGTCCAATCCGCACACTTCAGTTTCCAAACCTCTGGCCTATCAAAAATGGCACTTCAGTGAAGGTAGCTGGTGACTTAAATGGCCAGCTGCCTCCGTAAAAAGCGTACACGGGAAATGTCCCACCTCCCATACTCATCAACTCGAAGATGGGAATGAGAGAGGCTCATCATCATGGCAAAAATCTGGGCCTTTGTCTCGTTAGAGATTAGAGCAGCCTGTTAGAAATAACTAATTATTACTAATTATTTAAAATTACAGAAGAAATCCAGCCAGACATAAGTGAATACAGACTTACCAGTAGTCTCCACAATTCCCTCCAGGATCACTACAATTTCAAACTGGTCACTTCTTAGGGATCGTTGCGATAGGTCAAAGAAGGGACTTTTAGGATTTATTTCATGACAAATAGTCAGAGGCGAAACGAGAAACAGCTGGTCTGCACCAGTTCCAAATCCAACATCCAACTCACACTGATCCAGGGGCAGGAACTCTCCTTCTGGGGTCTGCCTGGACTGAACACAAGAGAGAATAGACACAATTAGGTTAGAAGCCAGATTTTGTATTGTTCCTGTTTGTTCATTAAGCATCTTCAAATGCTGGAATTTTACCACTTCGCCCGCCCGAGGCTGTAGAATCCCGCCTGAGGCCAACGGACACTGCCGCTCTGCGAGCCTTGCCTGCCCCGATCCTCGGGCGGGCGAGGCAATAAAATTCCGGTCATAGAGTTTCACATACGACATCAATCATAGAATCATAGAAATCATAGAAACCCTACAGTACAGAAAGAGGCCATTCGGCCCATCGAGTCTGCACCGACCACAATCCCACCCAGGCCCCACCCCCATATCCCGACACATTTTACCCATTAATCCCTCTAATCGACGCATCCCAGGACACTAAGGGGCAATTTTAGCATGGCCAATCAACCTAACCCGCACATCTTTGGACTGTGGGAGGAAACCGGAGCACCCGGAGGAAACCCACACAGACACGAGGAGAATGTGCAAACTCCACACGGACAGTGACCCAAGCCGGGAATCGAACCCAGGTCCCTGGAGCTGTGAAGCAACAGTGCTAACCACTGTGCTACCGTGCCGCCCCAAGTTGATATATTTCTAACATATATATTCAGATCTTTTAATACCTTCCAAAAGTATCTTCGGCTGTTTGCAACAGGCAAAGTACTGACTTACTAAGCCAGCCCACGTTTACAAAACTCAAAGCGTAAGACAGGTTTTTCCCATCTGGGACTAAGTCCCATGGCAGGGGCGAGGACAAAGGAACATAGGAATAAAGGAATTAGAAGCAGAATTAGGCAATTCACAGGATTCAATTCCCAGCTTGGATCACTGTCTGCGCGGAGTTTCCCCGTGTCTGCGCGGAGTTTCCCCGTGTCTGCGCAGAGTTTCCCCGTGTCTGCGTGGGTTTCCTCCGGGTGCTCCGCTTTCCTCCCACAATCCAAAAGATGTGCTGGTTAAGTGCACTGGCCGTGCTAATTTCTCCCTCAGTGTACCCGAACAGGCAGCGGAGTGTGGCGACTAGGGGATTTTCACAGTAAGTCTACTTGTGACTAACAAATAAATAAAATAAATCCTTCCACCAAATATTCATCTTCCATTTCTTCCTTGCTTTCTTATTCCTTCATTTGTCCTTCTCCTTTGTGCCTTTATAAAAAAAAATTCTGAATGCTTTTTGTTATTCTTTTTATTTCCTTTCCATTTGTTCGGTTTACTTTTCATTTCAGTAGATTTCATTTTGCCCTTTTATTTCCTTTGTGTTTTCTATCTCTCTCAGTCTCTCATTTCCCCCTGTATTTTATTCTTCTCTAGGTACTTAAACATACAATGTATCGGCACTGCAGTATCTGATTGCATCAAGCTGTAATACATTAATGGGATTCAGGACAACAGTCTTACCATAATAAAATGAAAAGTTGATAATGGCAAACTACCCAGTCAGTATTCAATCCCTTGATGCTAATGATTTAAACCCAGTGCGACCATTTAATTCTGGACACACTTCATCACTGTGTCCACTTTAAATAAAAACATCAAATTAGTACCGTGTTTGAAGACTCTCCTACGTTCTATCAAATTATCTGCTAACAATTAAGGAGTTATTTCCCTCTGGATGTCAATTTCAGCTTTAAAAAATGATGTACAGAAAGTAAACAGGTTAGCTAGACTGATGGGAAGAAATAGCAAACATTTTGCCCACTGTTATCGGTACTCTGAAACTTGCTCATTAATTCAAATTGGCTTTAGAAAGATGCAAAGCAAGATATGTTTCCAAGGGATTTATAAAGGTCATTCAAGACAGAATTATACAGCCATGCATCAGGGTTGAGTGGGGTATCATTGGGAAAAGACAATCTCACACTAAAGCAATAATGGAGAAAATGGAAGACATCAGGAGCAGACGGCTCAGATACGAAATAGACTTATTGTTAGGAAGCAAAAAGGCAGGGCATCCAAAGTTAACGTGTTCTGAATGACAAAGGAAATGAAAGTTAAAGTGCAAGAAATCGATTTATGGAAATGTCAGGCACAAGATTCACTTAATAACCAGGAACAATGCTGGAGAGAAGTGGAAAAAGTCTGTATAGGAGGCAAAGGGGGATAACAAGAAAAGATTACCAAGCAACATTAAATCATAAAATATTTTATAAATGTACAAAATGCCAGCATTCAAGGAGGGATGAAGTTAGACACATTCGCCACCCAAATAGGAAATCTTCATGTAGGGGATTATGGCATAAAGCGATTGACGAGCAGGTTACACTGAAAGAGGAGGGGAAAGTAAAGATGCACTAAAATATTAGCACTACTAACAGTTGGTCAGTAACCTGGTCTAGATTGAAGACATCCTGGTTTGTTGGAAGAGGCAAAGGTAGAAATAGCAGAAGAACTACTGGTCACTATCTTTCAATCTTGATTGTATAGGGGAGTGGCGCTGGAAGACCGGAACGTTGTTAACATTATATCATGACTGGAGAAAAAGGAGAGAAATAAACCAGGAAACTGTACACCTGTCAGCCAAACATCAGTAGTCAAAATGTTATTGGAAACCATTATCTGGGACAATATAACCTTTCATTCAAAAAGCTATGAGCTATTGATAGACAGCCAGCATATATTTGTTAAAAGTAAATAATGTGTGATTAGCTCGATTGAATTCTCTGATATGGAAATAAGATTGATCAAGGTAGTGTGGTAGATGCTACACATTTGGACTTATAAAAGGCATTTTGCAAACTATCACATGGAACATTTATTGAGATGGAAGCCCAGGGACTTACAATATTTGGGGGTGGCACAGTGGTTAGCATTGCTGCCTTACAGTGTCAGGGACCTGGGTTTGATTCCAGCCTTGGGTGACTGTCTGTGTGGAGTTTGCCCCTTCTCCTTGTGTCTGCGTTGGTGTCCTCTGGTGCTCCGCTTTCCTTCCATAGTCCAAAGATGTGCAGGTTAGGTGGATTGGCCATGCTAAATTCTCCCTCAGTGTCCAAAGATGTGTAGGTTAGGTGGATTGGCCATGCCAAATTCTCCCTCAGTGTCCAAAGATGTGTAGGTTAGGGGGATTAGCCATAGTAAAATGTGCAGGATTACGGGGATAGGGTGGGGAGTGGACCTGGATGGATGCTCTTTCAGAGAGTCATTACAGATTCAATGGGCCAAATGGCCTCCTTCTGCACTGCAGGGATTCTATGATTTTCTGATTTGCTCAGAGACAGTTAGCAAAGAGGGGTGATAGGTATATATGGTTCCAATGGATCAGTTTTGGGTCCATTACAATTCTTCTCAATGACTTAAAGTTAAAGGTTATTTATTAGTGTCACAAGTAGGCTTACATTAACACTGCAATGAAGTTACTGTGAAATCCCCTAGTTGCCACACTCTGGTGCCTGTTCGGGTACATTGGGGGAGGATTTAGCATGGCCAATGCGCCTAACCAGCATGTCTTTCAGACTGTGGGAGGAAATCAGAGCACCCAGAGGAAACCCATGCAGACACGGGGAGAACGAGCAAACTCCACACAGACAGTGACCCAAGCCGGGAATCGAACCCAGATTCCTGGCACTGTGGGGCAGTGTGCCACCATGTCACCATGTACTTAGAGTCGGGTGCATGGTTATAAAGTTTTCTGATTATACAAAACTTGACAAAGTAGCAGATCATGATAAGGATAATTATAGGCTTCAGGATAATATGGACAGAATGGTGAAATGAGCAGAAGTACAGCAGATTGAGTTCAGAGAAGAGGTATTATCATAGCAATGGATTATAGCCCAAATTACCTATGGATAATTGAACTTTTAAGTAAGACATGACATTTTAAAAAAGAGCAAAGCAAGGAAAACCTGGCTGAGACTGTAAAGTGACCACTTGCTGGAAAATTCCAATTTGGATTACACCTGACCAACTAAAACAGAATGGTGCACTTTTGCATTCAGAGACGCTTTAAAGGAAGCAATGCAAAAACTGAACTGTAATCTCCTGTGGTTGCAGAGATAATGGAGGCTGATTAGCATTTCAGCAGAAATCATTATATCCCAGAACGTGGACATGAGTTGAAAAATGTTTCTGGGCAAAAGGCATGTTTGTATTTTCCTCTTTCAGGAATACACAGGAAAGGGAGTTAAAACCAACTACAACACTGGTCTCTTTGTGTGCTAGCCTGGTGTTCTGGTTCTAATGTGCTCTGACAGTCACAGCTGAAGAACATCCACTCGACATCCCTAAGCTTGCAGGTAAAAAAAATCTATCTCTCTCCCTCTGATTGCTGGAAGCAAGCCACGAGTCAGAAAAGGCACAGTCGGAAAGGACACCAGACAACTACTTTCAGCTAACTTGCAGAACTAAGGATCTCCAAACCAACTGCTCAATTGCCAAATTCAGCGCGACTGGAATCAACCAACTTACTGGCCACAACATTTCACTACTTATTCCTACATCAAGCCAAATTCTCATTTCTAATTGATGTTGCATGCATGTTGTGTTTTTTGTTATTTTTGTGTCACATTTTAGTACCTAATAAACTCACTCCTTTAACTCCTTTTAGGTGGTACGGTGGCACAGTGGTTAGCACTGCAGCCTCACAGTGCCAGAGACCTGGGTTCGATTCCAGCCTTGGATGACTATCTGTACGTTCTCCTCCAGGTGCTCCTGTTTCCTCCCACAGTCCAAAGATGTGCGGGTCAGGTTGATTGGCCATGCTAAATTGCTCCTTTGTGTCAAATATGTGAGGATATGGGGATAGGGCTTGGGAGGGATTGTTGTCGGTGCAGGCTCGATGGGCCGGATGCCTTTCTTCTGCACTGTAGGGATTCTATGACTCTACCTCAAGAAAGTGTAGTTGCATTGGCTCCTTTTAAAGCATTTGGACTGGGAAAAGGTATCCGCAAGAAAAGGGATCCTTTTTAACTTAACCTTGTTACAACCAACCAAGAGGGTTGAGTAAAGAAGGGGAGCCAGTTCGTCCTTCCTCACCTGGGAGCATAACAATCTGGGGGTATCACGTCCAGAGTCGTAACACATTTGAGAGGTTGGAGAATTTGGCACCCGGACAAATCTCCGTTCACTGCAGCGGGCTAGAAAAATCCTGCCGCTGTGAATGGCCGTAACATTCCGGCTTTTGACATCCCTTTTTGAAGATAAAGGGATCTTTAAAGTTAGCTTGGCGAATTGATAAAGTGCTTAAGAATCAAATGGCTCGCTGCTACACTTATGTTATTCAAAAATAATTAGAAATTATATTGTTATGCACCTGGGTAGATAAGTATCCAGGATGCCACATCACTCACTACTTCACTGCAGTCTGTGCACCCAACTAACAATGTATCATTCTGCAACACATGGTGATATCTGAGAAATACAGCACGGTGGCACAGTGGTTAGCATTGCTGCCTCACAGCGCCAGGGATCCGGGTTTGATTCCCGGCTTAGGTCACTGTCTGTGTGGAGTCTGCACATTCTCCCCGTGTCTGCATGGGTTTCCTCCAGGTGCTTCGGTTTCCTCTCACAGTCCAAAGATGTGCTGGTTAGGTACATTGGCCATGTGAAATTCTCCCTCAGTGTACCCGAACAGGCGCCGGAGTGTGGCGACTAGGGGATTTTCACAGTAACTTCATTGCAGTGTAAATGTAAGCCTATTTATGACTAATAAATAAACTTTACTTTACATTTAATGCTCGCTCTTACATCTGTGCAAAATAGTGTGATTATTTCAAAGGTCTAGGAAATAAATGGAAGAATATAATACATCAGGAGAGAAATGGGGCAGCCTGGTTGTTAGCGCTGCTGCCTCACAGCGCCAGGGACCCGGGTTCAATTCCCGGCTCGGATGACTGTCTGTGTGGAGTTTGCACATTCTTCCCGTGTCTGTCTGGGTTTCCTCTGGGTGCTCTGGTTTCCTGCCACAGTCCTAAGATGCGTGGGTAAAACAAAAACCAAGTCTGTGGTGAACACAACTGGCCCCAACCAGGACAGAAGGAATAATGGACCCACTCAGGGTCTTGCTTTATACAAGGTTCAGTATACAGTATACCACCTGATTGGTTAATTACCAATCCCCAGGGAGGTTTTATTCAACAAGTCCTACAAGGAGGTCAATCAGTGATTTCCCCATGCACATCCTGGGGGTTATCACACTTACAACCTGAGCATGGAAATGGTTATTGTTCCCAAATTTCTGCTTTACCCTATGCGACTAAATTCACATTGGAATCAATGGTTTAGCAAGAATAACATGGCTGAGTAAGGCAGGAATACACCTCGCGGTAGAAATTGGTCATCACTTTCTTCATTTTATGGATAGGAAATACAAAGGTGGGGGTGGCATAAATGACTCCATTTCTGGCGTTATGTCCAGTGCCCCAGGGGAAGACTGAACAAAAAAAATGGAATGCCTTGTTGGCCTCTGACACTTTTTAGGCACAGTAAGAAGTCTCACAACACCAGATTCAAGTCCAATAGGTTTATTTGGTAGCACAAGCCACAAGCTTTCGGAGCGCTGCTCCTTCATACTCACCTGATGAAGGAGCAGCGCTCCGAACACTTGTGGCTTGTGCTACCAAATAAACCTGTTGGACTTTAACCTGGTGTTGTGAGACTTCTTACTGTGCTTACCCCAGTCCAACGCCAGCATCTCCACACCATGACTTTTTAGGCATCCAAGGCAGCGCTGCCACTTAAAAGGAGCATTAGACCCATCACTTGTGTTTAACAGCAGTCTAACAATTATTTTGAGGTTCCTCAGAGAAATTGAGCTGTCTAGTTATGGGTCTGCTCCACTCAGGCCGTTTGTTGCCGCCATCAAAAAGCCAGATCAAAATTCTTTCAGGCGAACGTTCAAGTGGAACGTTATGAATGATTGACAATTCTGACTTGAGACTTCTGGAGTTTTTTGCGTCACTGAGAAATTTTCCCTGAGACTCGTGGGGTTCCAGGTTTGAACCTCTGGCCTGAAGCCCCATGATGAAAAACCTAGCAATGTGTGCGATTCTCCCAAAATTACCCAGCAGCTTGTTCTTCCTCTCTCTGCCTTTATTGTCCAAGGGTTGCTCATCATGACGGCACTCTCTGGGAAGGCAAGGAGGTAGGCTCCAAAACCGACTTCAGCCAGGACGAAACCTGTGATTCTTGCTGTTATTCTAACATAGAAACATAGAAACCAGAAGCACAAGTAGGCCATTCAGCCCTTTGAGCCTGCTCTACCATTTATCTTGATCATGGCTGATCATTGAATTCAATATCCTGATTCCCCCCCCACCCCCCCTTCCTTACATATCCCTTGATACCTTTTGCCCCAAGAGCTATATCTAATTTCTTCTTGAAATCAGACAACATTTTGGCCTCAACTACATTCGGTAGTGAATTCCACACATTCACTGCCCTCTGGGTGAAGAAATTTCTCCTCATCTCAGTCCTTAAAGGTTTACCCCTTATCCTCAAACTATGCCCCCTAGTTCTGGACTTCCCCACCATTGGGAACATTCTTTCTGAATCTACCCTGTCTAATCCTGTTAGAATTTTATAAGTTTCTAAAGTTTCTACACCACAATCTAGCCATCTGAGCTAATTGCCACTTCTGCCCACCCACCCCACCCCTCCACTCTTCTTGCTGTGGCCCCTTCCACTCATAAACTCAGAATTTGGAGGTTACCTATCTACCAATATATGGCCGTTTGATCCACTTCCAAAAACTCAATGGGTCAAAGCATCAGAAACACACCAGGCAATGCAACCAGATGTATTTTGTGGTTCACAACATCAGAATGTCAATGATTGAACTTTTCTTCTTCAAGATTCTTCCACTCCCATCCTTCATTGGACATATGCAAGTTTCTTTTCTTCAACAAAACAGTCATACAACAGACTGGTCACATACTAATATGACATTATACCAATTGGAATCAGATTTTTCCAAGGCAGAGACAAACAATTTTCTCACAAGGCTATCAGTCGTGATCTAATGTTTAATTCAAAACATCACTTACGGATGGCAGTTTTTTGAGCAAAGTTCTGCAAATGTGCAGCAAAATTATGGACAATGATAAAATGGAGCTGTATACATGCGCCCACATTCAGACACTGAGAGACATCCTGTCCCTCTTTCACATTCATTATTGCGTTGGAAAAGTGGAGCTGAACACTAAGTACCACAATGAGTATGTTCAGTAAATGGTCCGCAACTAGGATGATTTAAATCACTTTTGTCAGCCTTAGCTCAGTGATAGCACTCACAATCTAGTCAGCTTCAAGCCCCACTGCAGAGATCTCAGTGCACAGTCTTGGCTCTGCCGGCACTGTCAGAGATGCAATTTTGGGTGCTACAAAGCCATTTATCACCAAAATCCTGGGGCTGTACAATATTTGTACATTGTATCAAATGGCGAGTGTGCAGGACAGCACAGTTAAACCGAAGGCATCCTTTACTGACTATTGGTCCATTTTGGTCCATTGGTCTATTGGTCCATTTTTGGAACAAGCATTTTCAATTATTTGCTTGCTACATGCTTGCTGAATCGCTAAAAGTAGAAACAAAATACTACGGATGCTGGAAATCTGAAAAAATGCTGGAATGACTCAGAAGGTCTGGCAGCATCTATGAATTAAAAGCTTAAAAATAAAAAACCTTTTCAGAGAAACTCTTTCACAATACTAAGTATGAGAGAGAATATCAAAATATCGTGTTACACTTTTCAATATTTATTATCATAGAATATCATAGAATACTATCACAGTGCAGAAGGAGGCTATTCGACCCATTGAGCCTGCATCGACAACAATCCCACCCAGGCCATATCCCTGTAACCTCACATATTTACTAGGTGATGACCTAGTGGTATTATTGCTAGAATATTAATCTAGAAACTCAGCTAATGTACTGGGGACCCGGGTTTGAATCCCGCCATGGCAGACGGTGGAATTTGAATTCAATAAAAAATATCTGGAATTAAGAATCTACTGATGACCATGAAACCAGTGTCAATTGTCGGAAAAACCCATCTGGTTCAGAAATGTTCTTTAGGGAATGAAATCTGCCGTGCTTACGCAGCCTGGTCTACATGTGACTCCAGATCCACAGCAATGTGGTTGACTCTCAACTGCCCTCGGGCAACAAGGGATGGGCAATAAATGCCGGGCAGCCAGCGACACCCATGTCCCATGAATGAATTTTTAAAAATCATAAAATAGGCATTTACTACACCCTGTACTCACACATGCCAGGTATCACAACATCTGAACTGTCAGGCGGCCAGCGCACATCCCCATTTGTGTTCGTGGAATCATAGAATCCCTGCAGAGCAAAGGGAGGCCATTCGGCCCATCGAGTCTGCATCAACAACAATCCCACCTAGGATTTGTCCCTGTATCCTCACGTGTTTACCCCAGTAATCCCCCTGACACTAAGGAGCAATTTAGCATGGCCAATCAACCCAACCTGCACATCTTTGGACTGTGGGAGATAACCGGAGCCCACTCAGAGGAAACCCTCGCAGACACAAGGAGAATGTGCAGACTGCACACAGACAGTGACCCAAGCCGGGAATCGAACCCGGGGTCCCTGGCGCTGTGAGGCAGTAGTGCTAACCGCTGCTATATTTAACAAACATCACTGATGAAAAGCTGTTTCTTCAAATCCTTGGAATGGTGATTGTTACTAATTGAAAAAAGGAAAATGTTTATTGCTGTACTCAATGCTTTTGTTTAAAATACAGGAATGATACTAGTTTGAAACCTTGATCATATTTGTATCCTTAGAGACTGAACACATTAGGAGTCTGAGGAATATCTTCATGCACACATGTTTAGAGATATGGAAATGACCCAATTGACAAGGCGTCAGAAAATAATAGGAAAAGCCATATTTGATTCGTGGACAAGAATACTGAAGTAGACTTCAAAAACATCAAAGGGGAATAATCTTGGCAATAGAAAGGCTAGTGTCTGTTAGCTGCAAATATGGGGTCAATTCTGAAGTAATTGACATGTTGGCAAACAATGACTTTCACTGTGATTTTTACAATAAGCAAAGCTTTGAATTTGAAGTAAAATCTCACTAATTGTTCAAAAATTAATAACCACTTAAGGACCTCATCTCACCGCTGCAGGTATTAACACAATGGGAGGTGGGCCGACCGCAATATGGCGTGCATAGCAACTAAAACTATGCACCAGCTTGTCACCTCCTTGGGGTTGAATGGGGTTTCCTCGATCAAAGGCACTCATAGTCATAGAGGTTGACAGCATGGAAACAGTCCCTTCAGCCCAACTTGTCCATGCAGCCCTTCTTTTAACCACTAAGCTAGTCCCAATTGCCCACGTTTGGCCCATATCTCTCTTTCCCCATGTATCTGTCTTTTTAAAAGACAAAATTGTACCCGCCTCTACTAATATCTCTGGCAGCTTGTTCCAGACGCTCACCACTCACTGTGTGAAATAATTGCCCCTCTGGACCCTTTTGTATCTCTCCCCTCTCACCTTAAACCTATGCCCTCTAGTTTTAGACTCCCCTACCTTTGGGAAAAGATGTTGACTATCTAGCTGATCTAAGCCCCTCATTATTTTATAGACCTCTATAAGATCACCCTAAGCCTCAGGCCCTCAGTTGAGTGACTGAACATCAAGAAGGTGGAGGAGCACTGAGAGCTAACTGCAGGGTCGTGATTTAAGGGGAAGGCCCATCTCCGGCCTCATTACTGCTGATTGGCTTGTGGTTTGGTGTGTTTCTTCGACTAAAGTCACTCAGGCCCTCAGTTGAGGGACTTGAGGGACTGGACGATGGAAAGGGGGAAGGGCTCTGAGAGCTACCTCCCCCTGCCCTTGCTGCCAACCTTCATGCAAGCTTCTCCCTAAGGACTCCTAATGTGCAAAATCACTAGCCCCGCCTCCCCCAATTGATCAACTGTCAATAGGTGAGATGTCCATCCCCAGGGTCTTGATTTCAGGAGGAGGTCCATCACTGGCCTCATACTGCATGATTGGCTTATTGTTTGGTGGGCCTTCCTAAAAAGAGACAACTCAGGGGTAGGATTTTCTGGTCACCCTCACCCCAAGACTGGAAAATCCTGCCTGAGGCATGGTCCTGTCCTGCCCACTATTATTCCCGTGGTAGGCAAGATGAGGAAGTTCTGCCCCTGGTCTCACTTGTCCGCCAGCTGAACCCCCAATGCCTCAACAAGATTCTGCCATACAATCCAGGTTGTGCACATTCCAAAACAAAGATCTGGAGCTGAAATTACAATACATTACAAAGCAGATATGTGGGCGGCACAGTGGTTAGCACTGCTGCCTCACAGCACCAAAGACCATGGTTCGATTCCCAGCTTGGGTCACTGTCTGTGTGGAGTCTGCACATTCTCCCTGTGTCTGTGTGGGTTTCCTCTGGGTGCTCCAGTTTCCTCCCACAGTCTTAAAGACATGCTGGTTAGGTGCATTGGCCATGCTAAATTCTCCCTCAGTGTATCCGAACAGGCGGCGGAGTGTGACGATTAGAGGATTTTCACAGTAACTTCATTGCAATGTTAATGTAAGCCTACTTGTGACAGCAATAAATAAACTTTAACTGATATATTTTCACAATACTATAACTGAAGTGACGTTCAATAAAAAAAAGATTATATACATTACATCTAGAATTCAGCACATTCGCATTTACAAAAGAAAGATGCAATCCATTAAATGACTGCTTTAAAAACTCATTTTAACTGAAATGCTGTGGAACATGGAGGCTGAATATCAGATGTGTATTTTTTTGAGTTGCCAAGTTGATTGCTGTAAATTGGAAAAAAGCTTCTTTAATGTGGTTAACAGTGCTACAGTGCTAACCTATAGCGAGATTGGATTCTTACCCTACAGATTTACACAAATTCATTTCAAGTCAATTATTTATCCATTTTAAATGCATTCATCAGTTTTGCTGCTTTTGATTAATGCACTTACAAAAACCCATTAGAGATTTTTACACCCCCGGAACATCTTGATACATGAAAAGTGTTACAAAAGCTGTAAAAAAAATCATAAGGATTATTTTATGATAAGAATGGGTTATGGAAAAATAGGGAATTTGACTTTTAGCAATTTTGGGATAACGGGACCGATTCTCCCATCACGACCCGCACCTTTTCTGGCGGGTCCAGTCGGGAGAATAGCGTCATCTGCCTTTTTCCGGGATTTGCGCATGCGCCGGGAACGCATGCGCATCTCCCAGAGCCGGAGAACAGTTGGAGACCAGACCACGCTGGGAACCGGCGGGAAGACAGGTAAGTCTTTTTTAAATGTAGTTTAAATATGTTTTGCATTTCATTATCGGGAACTTACCAGTCCCGACTGTATCTCCCACCCCGCCAGGAGTACTTCATTCCAGCGGGGTTTAGAGTAGCTCCCCACATTTGGGGAACTAGTAGGAGGCCTCGTCGGAATGAAGGGTGGGGCAATCGGGGCCCCCGAGGGGGGTCGGGCGGCGAGGGTTGGTGCCCCCTGGGCATGGTTACGCTGGGAATGCCAGCCTGTGCCTCCGGCACTGCCCAAGGGGGAAAGTGCCCATGCCCAGGGGGCACCTTGGCACTGCCTCTCAGGCATCCGGCAGTGCCAATGGGGGCGGGGCCTATTGTGGGCAGGGCCTAGGGGCAATCGGTGTGGGTGGAGGGTCCCGCTGCCACTCTGCATGGCGATCGGTCTGAGCTGGAGGGAGGCCAGCGATTGGGGCGGGCTGTGGGGGTGTGATGGTCTGCCGGGGAGGGGCCTGTCTCCTGGGGGGTGGTCAGACCCCACGTGAGGGTCTGACCACCCCCCGGATCTGCCAGGGTCGGGGGGGGGGGGGGGGGGATCACCACTGCCGGGAAAGTGGGCTGGACATCAGGGCGCTCCGGGGTGGGGGGTCAGGACTGGCCCAGGAGTTGTTGTGAGGGCTGCGATCGGGCCATGGTGGGGGCTGGAGGGGCAGCACTGTGGAGGTCCCAGGCTGGCCAGCAAACGGGGGGACTGACAGATTGGGACCACTGCGCAAGCGCAGAGTTCCTGAGCTGTCAGACTCCGGCGCGAATAGGCCCCCACCACCACCCCCACCTCCCCCCTGGGTTTTTAATGAGATTCTCTGTTTAAGAAAGGGAATAGAAATGACCCTGGTAATTATAGACCGGTTAGTCTTACTTCAGTGGTTGGTAAATTGATGGAAAAAGTCCTTAGGGATGGGATTTACAACCATTTAGAAAGATGCGGATTAATCCGGGATAGTCAGCACGGATTCGTGAAGGGCAAGTCTTGCCTCACAAATTTGATTGAATTTTTTGAGGAGGTAACACAGTGTGTTGATGAAGGTAGGGCAGTTGATGTCATATACATGGATTTTAGTAAGGCGTTTGATAAGGTCCCCCATGGTCGGCTTATGATGAAAGTGAGGAGGTGTGGGATAGAGGGAAAGTTGGCCGATTGGATAGGTAACTGGTTGTCTGATCGAAGACAGAGGGTGGTGGCGGATGGAAAATTTTCGGATTGGAGGCAGGTTGATAGCGGAGTGCCACAGGGATCAGTGCTTGGTCCTCTGCTCTTTGTGATTTTTATTAATGACTTAGAGGAGGGGGCTGAAGGGTGGATCAGTAAATTTGCTAATGACACCAAGATTGGTGGAGTAGTGGATGAGGTGGAGGGCTGTTGTAGGCTGCAAAGAGACATAGATAGGATGCAAAGCTGGGCTGAAAAATGGCAAATGGAGTTTAACCCTGATAAATGTGAGGTGATTCATTTTGGTAGGACTAATTTAAATGTGGATTACAGGGTCAAAGGTAGGGTTCTGAAGACTGTGGAGGAACAGAGAGATCTTGGGGTCCACATCCACAGATCTCTAAAGGTTGCCACTCAAGTGGATAGAACTGTGAAGAAGGCCTATAGTGTGTTAGCTTTTATTAACAGGGGGTTGGAGTTTAAGAGCCGTGGGGTTATGCTGCAACTATACAGGACCTTGGTGAGACCACATTTGGAATATTGTGTGCAGTTCTGGTCACCTCACTATAAGAAGGATGTGGAAGCGCTGGAAAGAGTGCAGAGGAGATTTACCAGGATGCTGCCTGGTTTGGAGGGTAGGTCTTATGAAGAAAGGTTGAGGGAGCTAGGGCTGTCCTCTCAGGAGCGGAGGAGGCTGAGGGGAGACTTAATAGAGGTTTATAAAATGATGAAGGGGATAGATAAAGTGAACGTTCAAAGACTATTTCCTCGGGTGGATGGAGCTATTACAAGGGGGCATGACTATAGGGTTCGTGGTGGGAGATACAGGAAGGATATCAGAGGTAGGTTCTTTACGCAGAGAGTGGTTAGGGTGTGGAATGGACTGCCTGCAGTGATAGTGGAGTCAGACACTTTAGAAACATTTAAGCGGTTATTGGATAGGCACATGGAGCACACCAGGATGATAGGGAGTGGGATAGCTTGATCTTGGTTTCAGATAAAGCTCGGCACAACATAGTGGGCCGAAGGGCCTGTTCTGTGCTGTACTGTTCTATGTTCTATTCACGATTGTGACCTCTGCAGTGCACAGAGTGCGGAGATTCAGGTCTGAAGCTGCACTGAAAAAACAGTCGTGATCTAGAACAGTTTTCCCGCCAATTCAGCACTTTTGGGAGAATCGCCCCCAATGTTTCAGTCATTGTTTTATTTTTAGATTCTAATTGTTAAGGTACCCATTAACCATTTAAATCATTTCTACAGTGCAGAAGGAGGCCATTCGGCCAATCGAGTCTGCACCAACTCTCTGACAGAGCATTTTACCCAGGCCCTACCCCTGTAACTCCACGTACCTACCCTGCTAATTCCCGTAACCTATATATCTTGGACACTAAGGGGCAACTTAGCAGAGCCAATCCACCCAACCTGCACATCTTTGGACTGTGGGAGGAAACCGGAGCACCCGGCAGACACGGGGGAAAATGTGCAAACTCCACACAGACAGTCACGCAAGCCGGGAATCAAACCCAGGTCGCTGGTGCTGTGAGGAAGTAGTGCTAACCACTGTGCCACTGTGTTGCTTTTAATGCATTATGCTGACTTCTCATTAAAACATTAATAGAATATGGGGGCTTCAAAAAAATTCTAATTGCCGAATTTGTGTGAAAACTGGAGTAACTCCCGCCAATTTTTTTAGCGTGATTTTGCGAATGTATCTCCCACACTCTGAACACCGCAGAGTGCCCGAGCAGGGTTGATTCTGAGAATCAGGAGGCGGGTCCTATTCCCGCCTGAGAAGCCGGCAGCGTAGCGTGGAGCGGGCCACTGCACATGCATCGATCTGTCAGCGCTGAGATCGGCGCATGCGCACTGGCCCCATACTGCTGGCCTCCCATTTCTGGCTAGCTCGATCGCTGGCCAAGCTCATGACCCTGCATCGCTGCCCCCTCCGACATTCCCAAGCCCCCCCTATCGCTGCCCCCCCCTCCCCCCCCACCCCACCCACCGGCAGTCCCGAACCTCACCCTGGCTAGGCAGTCCCGACACCGCCTCCCCACTTCCCTAGGCACCCCGACCCCCATGGCAGCCCCAACTCCCTCCCCAACCGGATGGTCAGCCCCAAACACCCCCTTCCCTCCCCCTCCCAGTGATCCTCTGGCAGAATGGCAGTGGGACCCCTCACCACCCCCCCACCAATTGCCCCACCTATAGGCCCCACCTCCCAATAGGCCTTCCCCAATAGGCCCTGCCCTCTTGCCACTGCCCGATGCACAGTGGGCATGCCAAGGTGCCCCTTGGACATTGCCAGTTTATCCCTTGGGCAGGGACAGGTCGACCGCCAGTTCCCCATTAGTGGGGAGCAGTTGTAAACCCCGCTGGAGTGAACAACTCCAGGTTGAGGAGGGGGAGACGTTAGCGGGCCTGGAGACTTCAGCCATAAATCTTGGTTTGGAGAGCAGTGCTGCAGGCTGGGAGAATCACCCCCTATATATTAGATATTTGTATCACATTACTCGTATTTAAGTGTAATTGATAATTCTGTGTTTCTGTCATCTATAATATTTCTATACTTTGGAAATATGTCTTCATCCTCGAGTTGTACTCAAGTGATTTAATTTTCAATTTTTCTACAATAGCAATCACTTGAAAAAAACAATTAACCTGTTGACACTGTATTACTTATCAGCATGTTTCCAAACCCATCATTGGCTTCGAGGGCACAATCTTTTTCTCTGCAATTCTGGTAAATAACTTTGCATCCTAAAGGAGTGACTCATACAAAATGGGAATTGCACAGAAGCTTGCATGATCCTGTTGGGAGATAAATCAGCTAAAATGTACTTTCGAATTCAGTGACCCAAAAATTCCCTGGGGATTCCACCATGTTTCCCATTGGATTTTCGGCAGAGCTTCCTAGGAGATTGGCAGCCGGATTTACTGGCTCTCAGATGTTTCTGTGAGTTTCACCACTGCCTTTTAAAACACAGAGTATAAGATATGAAGGATGACAGAACGATCATAGGATCCCTACAGTGCTGAAGAAGGCCATTCAGGCCGTCGAGCCTGTACTGACAACAGTCCCACCCAGGCCCTATCCCCGTAACCCCACATATTTACCCTGCTAATCCCCCTGACACTAAGGGGCAATTTACCAAGCCCAATCAACCTAACCCGCACCTCTTTGGACTGTGGGAAGAAACCGGAGCACCTGGAGGAAACCCACGCAGACACGGGGAGAACATGCAAACTCCACACAGTGTCCCAAGGCCGGCATCGAACCCGGCTCCCTGGAGCTGTGAGGCAGCAGTGCTAACCACTGTGCCAATTGGCGTTCACCCTTCTGAGAGTTAGCACCTAACGCACAGGTGTCAACTCTTGAATTCGTTGTGCCATTTTTCTTTTTTTTAATGCATGGGACATGGGCGTCGCTGGCTGGGCCAGCCTTTATTGCCCATCCCAAGCTGCCCTTGAATTGAGGGGCTTGCCAGGCCATTTCAGTAGGCAGTTGAGAGTCAACCATATTGCTGTGGCTCTGGCCAGACCAGGTAAGGATGACAGGTTGCCTTCCCTAAAGGACATTAGTGAACCAGACGGGTTTTTCCGACAATTGACAATGGTTTCATGGTCATCAGCAGATTCTTAATTCCAGATATTTGTTAATGAATTCAAATTCCACCATCTACCATGGTGGGATCCGAACCCAGAACATTAGCTGAGTTTCTGGATTAATAGTCCAGTGATAACACCATTAGGCCATCGCCTCCCCACCTTGGGTGGAAGGGGGGTAAAATTGTGCCCAGAATTTTGATTTGTCCTTACCGAGGTAAATGAGGGACTAGGCAGGGTAGGAAACTCTCTAGGTCAGGTGTTCCTGCTCCTGATCCTCATTTGTAGATTCAGTGCTACGTGGTGGATGGCATGCCAAGTGATTGCAGGTACCCTGGTGCCAGCTGTCAATTTTGCTTCAGAGGTAACAAGCTGGTCTCTGCAATTTATTCATGGGTTCAAATCCTGTTCCAAAGACTTTGGCCAGCATTTTCATCAAGGGCACAGCAGAACTGGAAATGCGCATTGCTTCTGTTCTCTCTATTTTTGTTGGTTCCCACGTGATTCTACCAGAGTGGCTAGCTCTGCTGCCTCACAGCGCCAGGGACCCAGATTCGATTCTGGCCTTGGGTGACTGTCTTGTGAAGTTTGCACATTCACCCCGTGTCTGCTTGGGTTTCCTCCAGGTTCTCCGGTTTCTTCCCACACTCCAAAGATGTGCGGGTTAGGTTGATTGGCCATGCTACATTGCGTCTTGGAGTCCCAATATGTGTAACGGGGGGATTAGCAGGTTAGAAAGATGGGCAAATACGTGGGGTTGCAGGATTAGGGCCTGGGTAAGATGCTCTATCAGAGAATCGGTGTAGATTCGATGGGTTGAATGGCCCCCTTCTGCACTGTAGGATTCTGTGGATTCTATGGATTCTAATTAAAATTTAAAGTGTGAAGATGTGCATGGGAAGCAGGTAAGATGAGGAGGTGACCCCCCCAAATATACAAGTAGGTCATAAAACATCATAGAATCATAGAACCATGCAGCGCAGAAGAGGCCCTTTGGCCCATCGAGTCTGCACTGGCACATTAGGCACATAAAGGAGTCTCCTGGTCAAATACAGGCTCTTTATCATGATCAGAACTTTCTTGCCCAACTCCACTGCTATCAGTATAAGATTTATTGAGAATGCAAATGCGTTTTTCATGTTTAAATTTCACTTGTAAATAATTCATATTACACTGATTTCACTTTATTCATGTGTACATCATCATTATATGTTCAGACTCGCTTAGTCAGAGATGTAAATACACTGACATATTGGGCATGCATTGATAGTTACAGGTGAGTTAGGGACAATTTTGTTCCTGTGGAAGAAGCAATGTTGTGGGGGGGGGGGTTTTTATTCATTCTGTATTGGACCACAATCACAGAATTGTTACGGTGCAAAAGGAGCCCATTCGGCCCATCATGTCTGCACTGGATCTCCAAATGAGCATTATGACTTAGTGTCATTCTCCTGGACTTAGTGCCACTCTTCTGGCTTTTCCCCGTACTCTTGCGCATTGTTTCTTTTCAAATAATCATCTAATGTCCTAATTGAATGTTCATGCTCGAGTCCAGTATGGTACTAATCACTCAATGGGATATGGTTGAATTTGCAGACTCAGCTGGCCTTTGCATTGTAAGAAGACATTAGGAACATAGGACTTAAGAACAGGAGTAGACCATTCAGCCTTCAAGAATGCTCTGCTGTTCAATAAGGTCAATGCTGATCTGGTTATGGTCTCGACTCCACTTTCTTATCTACCCTCCCCCCCACTTCCTCCCACCCTACACCCACCCCACCCACGACTCTTGTCTATCAAAAGTCCATCTAATTCGTATCAAACAAATTCAATGACTCAACATTCACTACTTTTTTGGGAAAGAATCACATTGTCCAAGATCATTCGCAGGTAGAATAACAGAAATGTTGTTGGTGACTCAAAACCCTGTAAGGATCCTGCCAGCCTGAGATTGATCCACACTTGGACAGGACTGACACTGTCCTTTAAGCCCTTCATTTTCTTGCCTTGACTGACTGTCCTCAGCAATCCTCCCCACCACACCCAGAGTGTCAGGCCCCACCCACTTGACTCCTCCAGGCCTCCCACACCACCCTGCCTCCTCCCTTGGATCCCTCTTCCATTTTACTATGCCTACCAAACCAACTCCACAGGGTGCAACCTTACGAGCCTCAGGCGGGCGTGCCAGTAAAATTCAGGCCAACGTCTCTTAACCCACCATCAGGAAGTCAAAATTTAATTTGCACAATACCTGATTCAGTCACTCAGCAACACCTCCGGTTCTCCTGACTGCCATAAAATCCCCCCTTTGGCACATTATCTCAATTGACATGTTGGAGCAGTATAGAAGGAGGGATGCCCCTTTGAAGGTGTCATCTTCCGAATGAGACAGTAAACCCAGATTCTGTCCACTCTTCCAGTTGGGTGTTTAAGGTTCTACGGCACCATTAGAAAAAGTGGATCTTGTCCTGGCCAACAATTATTGCTCGACAAACACTGCCAAAAATGCTGTGCGGAAACTGGCTCTCATATTTTCCTACAACAGTGAGTACACTTCCAAAACACTGTGAGATGCTAGGCTGCTGTATGAATGCACCTTCTTACTTTATATGGACTCCATCAAGGACTCCAGGCAAGACAAATGGCTCAATTCTCCAAACATCTCCTGACCAATATTTTCTTTTAGATAGTTGAAGATCTGACCCCTTGCCGAGGAATTCATATGGAGACATGGATAACCTACATCCTCACTCCCACTCCCCAACATTTGCTCCAACAACGTCATCGGCCAGAACTCTACCACCTTGTCCGCCACGGAATCGGAGTGGGTGAGGGTCCAACAACAGTCATCTCCATTGACCTCGGGCGGGAATTTCCGGATGAGGTCAATGGAGGCCGTAAAATCCCGCCCATAGTGTCATAGAGTCATACAATGCAGCAAAGGCTCTTCAGCCCATCGAGTCTGTGCCGACAATATCTACCACTAAACATGCACTAATCCCATTTTCTGCACTTGTCTTGAATATTATGAGATTTAAAATGCTCATCCAAATATTTTTTAAGGATTGTAAGATTTCCAGCCTCAGCTACCTTCCCAGGCAGTGCATTGCAGATTCCCACTACCCTCTGGGTGAAAAAGCTTTCTCTCAAATCCCCTCTGAATCTCCTGCCCCTTACCCTAAAACTATGACCCCTCGTGATTGACCTCTCAACCAAGAGGAACAGCTGCTCCCTACTCACCCTGTCCATACTCCTCATAACCTTTTACACCTCAATCATGGCCAGATGCCAGCATTGCCGGAAGACATGTATGAAACATATACCCCAAAGGGCATTGTATTCCTCCATGGAACTAAGATGTTCACTCACCCTATAAATTCCAGCCGGCAGGATTTACACCTGTTGAATTTTTGGTCCATCGTTTTTATTTGATGAATAATTCAAATTACGAATCAATCATATAGACACAAGCAACTTACAGAAATTACAGATTTTAACACACTGAATAGCATCTCCAGTAGGATAGAGGAATTACAAATGTCTTACTGCTGTGTTAAACATTAGCTGTTCATATTGGCAACATAAATTCTAGCTTGCTATCTGGCCCCTGTCATTTCAACATCAACCTAGACATCAGAGTAGAGAATATTCGTATTAGTTGAGCATATTCTGATGAATTCTGTTTCGGAAGCTAAGTTTGAATGAGACACGAGTATTGGAATACACTTTCAGCTCCTTTACTGACTTTCTTAACTCTTTTACTGCTGGATTCTCCTAAGAGCAATATTTCTTCTACTTAAATGTCTCAGTCACTACATACTACTTACAATCTCTATATACTGCTTTAAAATTAAATTTGCAACAGATTGCAACCCTTACAGATTGTAACAGAATCTTTCAATAAAACACCTGTTTAAGATTTATATCAGTTTCGTCTAACAAATTATCCAGAGAGTAAAAGCTAGTTAAGCATCTCTGTCTTTATTTGAACACATTGCAGTGGCTTTTATTGGCAAATTAGTTTGTTTGTGCTTACCTTTATCACTTTGCATCTCATCTGAGCAGAAACCATATGGCTGTTTCTAAGGTTCCCCACTCGAAACATCAGGCACATTTTGCCGTCGCGCTGAGAGATGACTGCGCTGTGGCTAAACATCAAAGTCTCTGCCCTCTTCTTTGGCTGGGACATTTTGATGAACATGCACCCGATCAAAAAGGCGTCCACGATGGAACCAAGCAAGGACTGAAACAAAAAGAGGATGATGCCCTCGGGGCACTTCTCCGTGATGTATCTGAAACCGTAACCGATAGTGGCCTCAGTTTCTATGAAGAAAAGGAAAGCGGATGGAAAATTGTAGACATTGGCCACGCATGGGGTATAGTCCTCGCCATGGGTCTGGCTTATATCTCCTCGGATGTAGGCTATGATCCACCACATTGAAGCCATCACCAGCCAGGCGATTGTGTAAGTCAGGATGAAGATTAAGAGGTTCCACCTCCACTTTAGATCCACTAAAGTAGTGAACAAATCCGAAATGTACCTACTTGTCTCACCGCCTAAGTTCCCATGCTGTACATTGCAACGGCCATTCTTGTCCACGAACCTTTGCCTTTTCTTTTTGACGGGAGCGTTGTAGGTGGAAACTCGGGAAGTATTCACAACTTGATAGTCTTCACCGAATTTTCTGCGGAGTGCAGACATCCTTTCAGCAGCGCAGCGGGACCATCAATACTTGTCTAGTGTTGTTTTATTCTTCAGGCAGCCCTAGTCTTTGTGTTAGGAGACAGGTCCCCTTTCGCGTCTGGAAGTTGGAGAGGTACTAAACAACATTGTTCAGTTGCTAGGTAGCCCGGGATTTCACTTCGAAAGGTGTTTCACTGTTGCTAGGAAGCTCAGTGCTTCCAGATATTGTAGGAAAACTGGGGGTGGGCTGTCCTTGCTTCAGCTGCTCCCGTGCTGTGCTGCGAAGGTGAGAAGGCTCAGGAGCAAGTGCAGCATTGTTGCAAGGATGCTGCTGCTTGTCTTGGAGACACCCTGGGAACTGTACCCAGCATCGCCGTGATTCTGGAGATAGGAGCTGCACACGGCAGCTGGCTGACCAATTGGAGCAGACTGCTGCCTTGCAATGGTCCCTCAGGGAAGAGACAAACAGAATGAGTGAACAACAAGGAGAGAGAAAAAACAGAGGCGGACGCATAAAGAAAGATAAAGTGAAATGAAAAAGGGACAGAATCATGAGGCAGAATAACAAAAAGGGAGAGCAAGTAACAACTAATTTAAGTGAAGATTGCAGATCATTTTCTGAATGCCAAGTTCAAACATTCCAGAATACTATCAAGCAGCATCACCACGATTATCGGTTCAAATTAAATAGTCATAGAGTTTACAGCATGGAAACAGGCCCTTCGGCCCAACTTGTCCATGCCGCCCTTTTTTTTAAACCCCTAAACTAATCCCAATTGCCCGCATTTGGCCCATATCCCTCTATACCAATCTTACCCATGTAACTGTCTAAATGCTTTTTAAAAGACAAAATTGTATCTGCCTCTACTACTACCTCTGGCAGCTTGTTCCAGACACTCACCACCCTCGGTATGAAAAAAAATTGCTCCTCTGGACCCTTTTGTATCTCTCCCCTTAAAACTATACCCTCTAGTTTTAGACTCCCCTATCATAGAATCCTACAGTGCAGAAAGAGGCCATTCGGCCCATCGAGTCTGCACCAACCACGATCCCACCCAGGCCCTATCCACATATCCCTACATATTTACCCACTAACCTATGCATCCCAGGACACTAAGGGGCAATTTAGAATGGCCAATCAACCTAGCCCGCACATCTTTGGACTGTGGGAGGAAACCCGAACCCCCCCCCTCGCAGACACAGGGAGAATGTGCAAACTCCACACAGACAGCAACCCGAGCCGGGATTCGAACCCAGGTACCTAGAGCTGTGAAGCAGCAGTGCTAACCACTGTGCTACCGTGCCGCCCATGTCAATATCCTTGGGAAAAGATATTGACTATCTAGCTGATCTATGTCCCTCATTATTTTATAGACCTCTATAAGATCACCCTCAGCCTTCTACGCTCCAGAGAAAAAAGTCCCATTCTATCCAGCCTCTCCTTATAACACATCACCAAGTCCCGGTAGCATCCCAGTAAATCTCTTTTGCACTCTTTCCAGTTTAATAATACCGTGTCTATAATAGGGTGACCAGAACTGTACACAGTATTCGAAGTGTGGCCTTACCAATGTCTTGTACAACTTCAACAAGACGTCCCAACTTCTGTATTTAATGTTCTGAGCAATGAAACCAAGCATGCCGAATGCCTTCTTTACCACTTTGATGGATTTGTTGTTCTTGGCTTAATAATCAGTCAAACATTACAAATAACAAGTCCTCATTCCAAGAGGTAACTTGAATAAATTTAATTGAAACATGTTGGTTGAATGAAGGGGACAAAAACAATCTAACCTGTGTCATAAAACCCAGATCTTTTACAAAACAAATATCAGTCCGGAAAGCATTGGAACGAAAATGGGAATATACTATTTCAAGAAAACATAATGCTGCCCCCTACAGATAGAAGTTATCTGCAAAACTTAAAGAAACTCAAGTGTTAGTCTGAAATACTTCTGCGGAGGTTTTTAAGTGAGTTAATGCCTCCAATAAATTAGCAGAGAAAGGAATTTCACACAAGTGTCTAACATCACATAATTTCAAGACACAGACCCAGGACTTAACATTCTCCTGTTTGAGAAATCTTAGGAAATAAGTTTAAGTTTAAGTTTTAAGTTTATTTATTAATGTCACAAGTAGGCTTACATTAACACTGCAATGAAGTTACTGTGAAAATCCCCTAGTCACCACACTCCGGCATCTGTTCGGGTACACTGAGGGAGAATTTAGCATGGCCAATGCCCCTAACCAGCACATCTTTCAGACTGTGGGAGGAAACCGGAGCACCCGGAGGAAACTCAGGCAGACACGGGGAGAACGTGCAGACTGCGCACAGACAGTGACCCAAGCTGGGAATCGAAGCTGGGTCCCTGGCACTGTGAGAACAAAGAACAAAGAACAGTACAGCACAGGAAACAGGCCCTTCGGCCCTCCAAGCCTGTGCCGCTCCTTGGTCCAACTAAACCAATCGTTTGTATCCCTCCATTCCCAGGCTGCTCATGTGACTATCCAGCTAAGTCTTAAACGATGTCAGCGTGCCTGCCTCCACCACCCTACTTGGCAGTGCATTCCAGGCCCCCACCACCCTCTGTGTAAAAAACATCCCTCTAATATCTGAGTTATACTTCGTCCCTCTCACCTTGAGCCCGTGACCCCTCGTGAACGTCACTTCTGATCTGGGAAAAAGCTTCATAATCTTGTACACCTCTATTAGATCTCCCCTCATTCTCCGTCTTTCCATGGAAAACAACCCCAGTTTACCCAATCTCTCCTCATAGCTAAGACCCTCCATACCAGGCAACATCCTGGTAAACCTTCTCTGCACTCTCTCTAACGCCTCCATGTCCTTCTGGTAGTGCGGCGACCAGAACTGGACGCAGTGCTCCAAATGTGGCCTAACCAGCGTTCTATACAGCTGCATCATCAGACTCCAGCTTTTATACTCTATACCCCATCCTATAAAGGCAAGCATACCATATGCCTTCTTCACCACCTTCTCCACCTGTGTTGCCACCTTCAAGGATTTGTGGACTTGCACACCTAGGTCCCTCTGTGTTTCTATACTCCTGATGACTCTGCCATTTATTGCACAACTCCTCCCTACATTATTCCTTCCAAAATGCATCAGTGCATCAGGCAGCAGTGCCAACCACTGTGCCACCATGCTGCTCCAAATAAAGACATGTATAAAAATGGTGGATAGATCAAAACAGCAAGAGATTAAACTTCCATGCTGCAAGCATCCAAACCCACCCCGCACCCTCCCCTTGCCCATTGAGAAAGGGTGGTTAAAAATGCTTGTGAAAATTTGATTATGGATTTAAGATTGTCCTAAACTAATCCTGAATTCTGCAGGAGATACATCAATCAGTTAACAGTTACAGAAGTATAAATTTATTAGTGCCACAAGTAGGTTTACATTAACAATGAAGTTACTGTGAAAATCTCCTAGTCGCCACACTTTGGCGCTGCTCGGGTACACTGAGGGAGAATTTAGCATGGCCAATGTACCCAACCAACACGTCTTTCAGACTGTGGGAGGAAATCAAAGCACCCAGAGGAAACCCACGCAGCATGGGGAGAGCATGCAGACTCCATGCTGACAGTGACCCAAGCCGGGAATCAAACCCAGGTCCCTGGTGCTGTGAGGCAGCAGTGCTAACCACTGTGCCACCGTGCCGCCCATCTCCGAAAATGGGATAGGTGAGTTGGAAATAGTTCCAGAGGTTTCTGATATTGATCAGGAGATAGGAATTGCACATGGCAGCTGGTTGACCAATTGGAGCAGACTGCTGCCTTGCAATGGTCCCTCAGGGAAGAGACAAACAGAATGAGTGAACAACACGGAGAGAGAGAAAAAAATAGAGGCAGACGCATAAAGAAAGATAAATAGTGATAGTGATCATTTACTCTGAGCCCATGGAGATAAAGGGTGGCACGGTGGCACAGTGGTTAGCACTGCCGACTCACAATGTCAGGGACCCAGGTTCGAGTCCAGCCTTGGGTCACTGTCTCTGTGGAGTTTGCGCGTTCTCCCTGTGTCTGCGTGGGATTCCTCAGGTGCTCTGGTTTTCTCAGATGTGTCCCAAAAATGTGCAGTTAAGTTGATTGGCCATGGTAAATTACTCCTTAGTTTCAGGGAGATTAGTCGGGTAAATATGTGGGGTTGTGGGGATAGGGCCTGGGTGGGATTGTTGTTGGTGCAGGCCTGATGGGCCGAATAGCCTCATTCTGTACTTTAGGGATTCTATGGTTCTATGATTCTTCTATGATTGAATATGGACCGATAAGTCACAATCATAGCTGCTCTCCCAGGCAAAAGGTCAACCACCAGACGGTCAGTCCTAACATAGTGAGGGACAGTTCTAGAGGAAGCTCAGACTCACAAATGTTGCTGAGGGAGACTATGTGGTTCAAGAAGGCTGGCAAAGACAGTCAACTATCTGCCACGTATTTTTAAAAAATTAATTTGTGGGACATGGGCGTCACTGGCTGGCCAGCATTTATTGCCCATCCCTAGTTGCCCTTGGAGGGCAATTGAGAATCAACCACATTTCTGTGGCTCTGGAGTCACATGTACGTCAGACCGGGTAAGGATGGCAGACTTCCTTGCCTAAAGGACATCAGTGAATCAGATGGGTTTTTCCGACAATCGGCAATGGTTTCATGGTCATCAGTAGATTCTTAATTCCAGATTTTTTTTTTGTTATTGAGTTCAAATTCCACCATCTGCCTTGGCGAGATTCAAACCCGGGTCCCCAGAACATTTAGTTGAGTTTCAGAATTAATAGTCTGGTGATAATACCACGAGGCCATTGCCTCCCCTAAATATAACCACTGAAGAGCTTGATTTCCATCAGCTTTTATACAACAGGGGCATTGCAGCACCAGCCATTAGAAGTCAACTACCGCCCTCTCTCATTACACATCCCACACTACACATCCTTAGCTAGCTGTAAATTAGCTACTGGATGCTGAGAAACAGATGTAGGAGGGTTCTTTTTTGCTCAGTTTTCCAAGTGAGCTCTATAGGGGATAGACTGCAACCACATTTTTAAAGTTCATTTACAGGATCTGGGCATCGCTGGCTGGGGCAGCGATTATTGTCCACCCCTAACTGCCCTCCATTTCAGAGTCAATTACATTGCTGTGGGTCTGGAGTCACATGTAAGCCAGACCAGATAAGGATGGCAGATTTCCTTCCCTAATGGGCATTTTTCAACCAGGAGAAGGTTTTTACAACAATTGAGAATGATCATCACTAGACTTTTAAATTTCACCAGCTGCAGTGGTGGGATTTGAACCCGGATCCCCAGATCTTGCTCACGGTCTCGAGATTACTAGTCCAGTGACAATATCACTCACTATGCCACTGCCTCCCCTAAATTGCTTGGACTTTAACTCCCTGTCTGCCTGATTCATGATGTGGAGATGCCGGCGTTGGACTGGGGTGAACACAGTAAGAGTTTTAACAACACCAGGTTAAAGTCCAACAGGTTTATTTGGTAGCAAATACCATTAGCTTTCGGAGCGCTGCTCCTTCGTCAGATGGAATGGAAATGTGCTCTCAAACAGGGCACAGAGACACAAAAATCAAGTTACAGAATACTGCATGTTTGTATCTCCACATGACTACCATCGACACCGCAAACTGCCGGCTCCAATTGGAGAGGATCTCCAAGAAGATCGCGCATATCGACACAGACATCAAGTTTCTACAAACATGCAGTATTCTGTAACTTGATTTTGTCAATCTTGCCTTCTGTAACTTGTCAATCTTGCCTTCTTGTCCTGCCCGATTTCTCACCTCTCGCAATCTTACCAGCACTGGATATCCGGCGAGATCAGCTTCGCGCCTGAAATAAAACTTAAATGTTACAAGTGAGCCCGGGACGCACTCGTCGGCCTCACTTGCCTTCGCAACCTCGCTGGTGTAGCTCCTCACCGGCGAGGGTCACGTGTGGTCCCCATCAGCGGGGATCTGTCATGATGGCCTCACCGGTAGGGCCGGAGACCATTGAGGACCCACCCGGAGGGCAGGGGCAAGGGATGCTCTTTGGACAGTGCCAGCCTGGTATCCTGGCACTGCCAGCTTGGCACATTGACAGTGCCCATCAGGTACCAGGTCGTGTCAAGGTGACAGAGCCTGAGGGGGATGTGGGACCTAGTGGGATGGGGCAGGGCCTAAGGGGATTGGGGGAAGAATGCTGTGCATGCTCTGCAACAGTGATTGACCGGGACGGGGGGTGAGCAGGCTGATTGACTGGGCCAGGATGGGGCGGGGAGGGGGAGTGCGATCAGCCGGTCTGTGCAGGAGGGATTGGCCGCAGAGGCCAGCGATAGCAGAGGGGGGGGGGAGGCAGTGTCAGATTTCTATATTCTGTGCTATTGCCCCCTCCCCCTGCTGGCAGGAAACAGATCTTGCTTCATCTCTTTGCTCAGAGTGTGGTAAGATTGGATTTTTAACTCACCCAAAAAATGGGTGCGATTCTCTGCTGTTTTCAGGCTAGTTTGGCACTTAGAAAATTTTTGGTAGGATTCCCCCCCCCCCCCCCCCCCCTCTCCCACCCCAGGTAAGAGCAGGTCTGAACTTTGATTTGATTTGATTTGATTTATTATTGTCACATGTATTAGCATCGAGTGAAATGTACTGTTTCTTGAGCGCTATACAGACAAAGCATACTATTCAGCGAGAAGGAAGCGAGAGATTGCAGAATGTAGCGTTACAGTCATAGCTCGGATGTAGAGAAAGATCAACTTAATGCAATGTAGGTCCATTCAAAAGTCTGATGGCAGCAGGGAAGAAGCTGTTCTTGAGTTGGTTGGTACGTGACCTCTGACTTTTGTATCCTTTTCCCGATGGAAGAAGGTGGGAGAGAGAATGTCTGGGGTGCGTGGGGTGTTTAATTATGCTGGCTGCCTTGCCGAGGCAGCGGGAAGTGTAGACAGAGTCAATGGGAGGGAGGCTAGTTTGCGTGATGGATTGGGCTACATTCACGACCTTTTGTAGTTTCTTGCGGTCTTGGGCAGAGCAGGAGCCATACCAAGCTGTGATACAACCAGAAAGAATGCTTTCTATGGTGCATCTGTAAAGTTAGTGAGAGTCGTAGCTGAGATGCCAAATTTCCTTAGTCTTCTGAGAAAGTCGAGGCGTTGGTGGGCTTTCTAAACTACAGTGTCGACATGGGGAGACCAGGACAGGTTGTGATCTGGACACGAAAAACCTGAAGTTCTCGACCATTTCTACTTTGTCCCCATTGATGTCGACAGGGGCATGTTCTCCACTACGCTTCCTGAAGTTGATGACAATCTCCTCCATTTCATTGACATTAAGGGAGAGATTATTGTCGCCGCCCCAGTTCACCAGATTCTCTATCTCATTCCTGTACTCCATCTCGTAATTGTTTGAGATCTGATCCACTGCAGTGGTGTCGTTAGCAAACTTGAAAATTGAGTTGGAGGGGAATATGTCCTCACAGGATTAGCCAGGTTACTCTATTTGTTAGGTAAGGTATCCCTCTGGATCTCATCCTGGGACACCTTTGATGGAAGTCAGGTGCCCTTTGAGGCAGGTCAGGTGTGCTTTGGAATTGTTAAAAGTAGGCATAAAAAGTGCTTAAATGCATTCGTGACGAGCTCATTGGAACTGTCAACTGACCTGTTATAATCAACTGCGAAAACTGTCAAGGGGACCTGTCCGAACTATCAGGAGTACTTAGCAAAACTTTCAAGAGTATCCATTAGAAGTATCAAGAGAACTTGTCAAGACTGTCAAGAGAATCTTACAAAAGCAGTTGTCAAAGAAAGCTGTCAAGCTGTCAAGGCATTTCAAAGACCCACCCTTTAAATATTTGAAAGGGAACTGTCTGGCATGTTTAAACATATTGCTTGCTATGGGCACAGGGGCATAGTTTGGCAGAGATGGTATAGCGGGTATGGGGGGCAGGTACAAAGGCATGATATGGCATGGGATGGCTAGGATGGAGCATGGGGGATGTGCATAGGGGAGGGTGAGGGTAGGAGAGATATTTGTTTCTTTCAAACATTTAACAGTGCTTGTGCTCAGAGGGAGGCCTTCCAGGTAGCCCGTCTCCACAACCGGCAGCCTCTGCACTCATTCCTGGTGCAGTGGGCCCGAATTCCTATCCAATCTGCCACATCCTTTTCCTCGGAACAAGAATCCCAACTCCCAGCCCTTCTTTCCAGGGTTAGGTTCATTTTGCCAGGAAAGGTCTTGACTCTGCACCCAACCTGAGAGGCAAATCCAGGTCATAGAAGCAGCGAATTGATTTTGTCAATTAGTTCAACTCCTCTACTGATGGGTTTTTAATGATTTTTTTTGTCATGTTTTCTGCTTACCTGTCATGAATTTCCCAAGGTAGTTGTGGATGTAGTTTGACAACTGTATGTTCCCTTCGTTGAAGGAGTGGTGGGCGGCTACATAGATAACTGGTGAACTGCAAGCACGGATACCTAATTGCAACCAACCCTGAAATCAGGCTAAAGAGTTTGTATCATCATCAGAGCTCTTTCTGAGGCAGCATCCAAACAGTGTAAGCATCTCAACAAATCAGATTTCTCTATAGGAGGGCCAATCAAAGTTTTTCCTGGCAGGCTTCTTGCAGGCCATGGGCCTCATGTCATTCTAATCGTGTCTTGTACGATGGAGCTTTCACAGTAACCAGATGGAAGGCTAGAACGGTGATTGGAGTCAAGGGTATTCCCGACATGAGAAAGCTCTTCATTCTGCACAGACTGTTACTAAATCAAGAACCAGGTTTTGGATCAAGAAGAAGTTAGATCCAACCTAGGTCCTGTCAAAACTACTAGAGAAGGAGCTCGAGATGGGCTTAGTGTTTCTTGGTCCCATTCATTTTGGCTTCCTACATATGGTCAATTTATGCTGTATTTTACTCACCTTGAAGGCTTGTGTCTCAGGCCCTAAGGAAGTTCACAGCGAATGTTTGGAATTCTTGAAGCACCTACAGGTTCTTTGTTACAAAGTCTCTGGTGCTGACTAATCTGAGATGATTGCATTCAATTTTTGTAATTCTGCAGTATTCGCAGTAAATCATGACAGAGTCCCTGGATTTTAAGGATTCCTTTACTTTGATTTAGAAATACAACTGAGAAGAACAGCATTACTGATCTGCTTTGATTGAGTTGGCAATCAAAGGAGCAATGAGTTCTTCCATCCCATTCCAATTCTCTTCCCGCACCTAGTGGGGCATTATGACAGATTTTAGTTGGTATCCATAGCAAGTAATTCCTAGAACAGATCGCTAGTCTGCCACCAGAGGCTTGTAACTTGAGAGGCGCCACTCCACATCAAGCATGGCTGACCAGGAGTCTCTCTGGCCACCCATTGACCTGTTTGGAAGGATTTACAGGTTGACATTCAACCTGTTTAGCCACATTATAAACGCACCTCCTTTGGCCATCAAGTCCTGGGTGGAACTCGAACATGGAGTTTCTGGCTCAGAGGCAGGGATGCTACCCACTGCGCCACAAGAATAAGATTTTACCCCATGACAATGAAAACAACCCTGTCACAGCGCTATTGAAATGATTGCAGACCAGCAATGTCTTGGTTACACTCTACAAAACTAGTAGTGTGTCTGGTGGCCATTGATCTGTGCAATCATAGTAAATGGACAATCAGAAGGCTTTGGAATTCCTCTGCTTATTACATGTATTACAACAGTGACTACACTTCATGAGTTGTAAAGTGCTTTGAGACATCCAGAAGTCTTAACAAGTGTTACAAGTCTTTCTTTCATCCAACATTGGTGCCTAAAACCATTCTCCAAGTGAGTCAGTTGTCACTGAGTACATAATAGGGCAATTCTCCCAAAAAAACCAAAGTTCCCAACGGGCGGGAATATTAGCCATGATCATTGAAAATGGTGGAGGTAATTCAAAGGGCCAAATGGCTTAACCCTGCTCTATTTCCTAATGGAGGTTTATCAGGCTGATTCCGGGGATGATGGGACTGATGTATGAGGAGAGACTGACTAGGTTAGAATTGTTTTCACTGGAGTTCAGACAATAAGGGGGGGATCTCATCGAGACTTATAAAATTCTAACAGGACTAGACAGGATAGATACAGGAAGGATGTTCCCGATGGTGGGGGAGTCCAGAACCAGGGGTCACAGTCTGAGGATTCAGGGTAGAGCATTTAGGACGGAGGCGAGGAGACATTTCTTCACCCAAAGAGTGGTGAGCCTGTGGAATTCATTACCACAGGAAGTGGTTGATGTCAAAACATTGAATGTATTCAAGAGGCGGCTGGATATAGCACTTGGGGTGAATGGGATCAAAGGCGATGGGGAAAAAGCCAGGATTGGGCTATTGAGTTGGACGATCAGCCATGATCATGATGAATGGTGGAGCAGACTTGAAGGGTCAAATGGCCTCCTCCTGCTCCTATCTTCTATGTTTCTATGTTTCTATGCCTGTTGTGTGTACAGTCAAGGCAATGTGTGTAAAGGTAGATGAAAGCTGTCCATCTCTAGTACAAACAAATCTGTCCTGTATACCTCTCCACCTTCAAAAAGTAGAAGTAGAGATTAGCACGCGATCCATGACAAATTTTCAGTATTTTGATTGCTGTGGTGAAATATGTAACAGAAAATGGCCACTTCCTGAAAACAGGCATCCTGACTTTCCCTTCAGTTCTTTCACCCGGGGAACAGAGCAGCTGGCCCATATCCCATAAGAGCACTGGGGCATTTTGCCAGCCTCATTTCAATGTTATTATTGTAGAATTTGATATTTAAATGAACCTTTTATACAGGAAAGAGCAGTCAAAAAATCCACAGTGTGAATTGTACTATGCCCAATGTCCCATCCGCTGTCAGCCCAGTCCAAGTATGCGTCATCCCACTGGCTAGAAAATCCTGCCATGTATATTAAGTGAGTTGGAATATTGGCAACAACCTGGATCATATATATTGGGGTATTTGTTTGTGTATAATTTCCCATAAAAAAAACGAATTTCATCATTATAAGGAACAAATAAGAAAAATCAAAATGACTCTCTACAAAATGACAGGCAAAAACCATAGAAATTAGAAGCAGGAGTAGGCCATTCGGTCCTTTGAGCCTGCTCCACCATTCATTGTGATCATGGCTGATTTTCAAATTCAATATCCTGATTCCCCCCTTCCCCCCCACATTCCTTGACCCCTTTAGTCCCAAGAGCTACATCTAATTTCTTCTTGAAATCACATGTTTTGGCCTCAACTACTTTCTGTGGTAGTGAATTCCACAGATTCATCCACCATCTGGATGAAGAAATTCCTCCTCACCTCAGTCCTAAAAGGTTGACCCCTTATCCTCAAACTGGGCTCCCCCACTATCGGGAACATTGGAGGCGATTCTCCCAAAAGTGCTGAATTGGTGGGAAAACTGTTCTAGATCACGACTTTTCTCAGTTCAACTTCACACTCGAATCTCCACACTCTGTGCACTGCAGGGGTTCCAATCGTGAATCTCATCAAAAACCCATGGGCCTATTCACGCCGGAGTCTGACAGTTCTGGAACTCTGCGCATGTGCAGTGGCCCCAATCTGTCAGTCTCCCCGTTTGCTGGCCAGCTCAATCACTGGCCAGCCCGGGACCCCCGCAGTGCTGCCCCTCCAACCCCTCCCACGGCTCAATCGCAGCTCCCACGACAATTCCCGGGCCAGCTCTGAACCCCCCTTCCCCGGAGCACCCCGATGTCCAGCCCCCCGGCACCAGCAGTGGCGATCCCCCCACCCCCTCACCCTGGCAGACCCCCCCCCCGCCGCAGCGACCACCACCCCCCCACCCCCACCCGGGGTCAGACACCCCGCTGGGAGGCAGACCCTCCCTCCCCCGGCAGACCACCCCTCCCTCCCCTGCCCACCCCTATTGCTGCCCTCACTCCATCCCAGACTGGTCCCAATGCAGAGTGGCAGCGGGACCCCCCACCCCCACCGATCACCCCTAGGCCTTGCCCACAATAGGCCCCGTCTCCTTGGCACTGCTCGATGCCCGGTGGGCAGTGTCAAGGTGCCCCCTGAGCATTGGCACTTTGCCACTTGGGCAGTGCCAGGAGGCACAGGCTGGCACTGCCAGGCTGCCCGACCCCCTGGGAGGCCCCGATTGCCCCCCGCTTCATTCCAGCGGAGTCTCCCGCTAGTTCCCTGAACATGGGGAGCTACTCTAAACCCCACCAGAATGAAGTACGCCTGGTGAATTGGGAGATTCAATCGGGACTGGCAAATACCCGATAATGAAATGCTAAATATATTTAAACTACATTAAAAAAAGACTCAAATGACTTACCTCTCCTCCCGCCGGTTTCCAGCATGGTCTGGACTCCGACTGTTCTCCGGCTCTGGAAGATGCGCATGCGTTCCTGGCGCATGAGCAAATCTCGGAAAAAGGTGATGATGTGCATCTCCAAGCCCGACCCGCCAGAAGAGTTGCAGGTCGCGATAGGAGAATCACCCCCATTCTTTCTGAATCTACCCAGCTGAATCCTGTCAGAATTTTATAAGTTTCTATGAGGTACCTCTCACTCTTCTAAACTTTAATGAATAAAATCCTAACCAACTTAGTTTCTCCTCATATGACAGACCTGCTATCCCAGGAATCAGCCTGGTAAACCTCTGCTGTACTCCCTCAGATATGACGGAGGTTCAACTCCATGGCGTGAATTTTTCAGATGGCGGGGAGATGAGTGTTGATTGGCAGCAGGCGGGACTCCTGCCCTCACTTGGAAGGAAGTCCAGCCTTGCAGAGCTGCCAGCCAATCAGATTGGTCAACAGGGCTCCAATCCATCCAGGCACAGCGCTGCAGTGGCCAGAAGCAGTACTGCAGCACTGTGCCTGGCGTTACATGTCACCTTCTCAATTAAGATGGAGGATTTTAAGATGGGCGGCACAGTAGCACAGTGGTTAGCACTGCTGCCTCACAGCTCCAGGTACCTGGGTTTGATTCCCGGCTTGGGTCACTGTCTGTGTGGAGTTTGCACATTCTCCTCGTGTCTGCGTGGGTTTCCTCCGGGTGCTCCGGTTTCCTCCCACAGTCCAAAGATGTGCGGGTTAGGTTGATTGGCCATGCTAAAATTGCCCCTTAGTGTCCTGAGATGTGTAGGTTAGAGGGATTAGCGGGTAAATATGGGGGTAGGGCCTGGGTGGGATTGTGGTCGGTGCAGACTCGGTGTGCCAAATGGCCTCTTTCTGCACTATAGGATTTCTATGATTTAAAAAAATTCTGTTTTGCACTCTGAGCTAACTGGTGCCTGCCAGCCTAAAAATTGAGGTTAGGTGGGAAACATTAGTGGACACTTAAGGGCCTTAACTGGGGCAAGGGTTGACTTCCAATCTAAAGCTCTGCCCACCCCCACTGTAAAATTGCATCTGGGTCTGGCCGGGAAGGATGGTGGAGGGAATCCTGTCAATAAACTTTCACACTACCTCCCAACTCCTCCATCCCAAAAGCCATCAGGGGTGGGGGGGGGAGTGTAAAGTTCAGGCTCATGTGACCATCATTGACCAAGGCTTGGAAATTATCAATGAGTCTACCTCGTTGTATATTACAACAGGCGGTGGGGGATGTGAGGAAACTGAAATCAAAGGTATAGACACAATCACACAAAACAAAGGTTGACTGTCCCCTCCAAGATGAGGCATATTGTGTAATAACAGAGCCATGGAATGTCAAATCCTACACAACATGATCATTACACATCTTGATCAACGCTGGCATTTAAATTCATGATACATAGTTTGAAGTTTTAAAGTTTATTCATTAGTGTCACAAGTAGGCTTACATTAACACTGCAAGAAGTTACTGTGAAAATCCCCTGTTCGCCACACTCCGGTGCCTGTTCGGGTACACTGAGGGAGAATTTAGCATGGCCAATGCACCTAACCACCATGTCTTTCGGACTGTGGGAGAAAACCAGAGCACCCGAGGGAAACTCACGCAGACACGGGGAGAACGTGCAGACTTCGCACACAGACATTGACCCAAGACAGGAATCAAAAACAGGTCCCTGGCGCTGTGCGGCAGCAATGCTAACCACTGTGCCACCATGCTACCTACATGTTACGTTTAAAAAGCAAATTGGTTCCAAGTATGACAATTGTACAGAGTTGGATATCTAATCTTTGTGGTTATTGTAATGTTAAATATGAAACACATAGAGATGGCAAAATAGTTATTGTTGCAAGAACATCTACAAACATCTACTCCCTCCACCACCAACGCTCAGTAGCAGCAGTGTGCACTATCTACCAGATGCACTGCAGCAATTCACTAAAGATCCTTAGACAGCACCTTCCAAACCCACGACCACTTCCATCTAGAAGGACAAGGGCAGCAGATAAATGGGAACACCACCACCAGCAAGTTCCCCTCCAAGCCACTCACCGTCCTGACTTGGAAATATATTGCCGTTCCTTCACAGTCGCTGGGTCAAAATCCTGGAATTCCCTCCCTAATGGCATTGTGGGTCAACCCACAGCACATGGACCACAGCGATTCAAGAAGGCAGCTCACCATCTCAAGGGAAACTAGGGATGGGCAATAAAAGCTGGCCAGCCAGTGTCGCCCATGTCCCTTGAATGAATAAAAAAAAAATTCCTTGCCATATTTTCATGTACTATCAAGTCCAAATGATATTCCTTCTGCAGTTGGTAATGACACAATAAATCCTCTTATATCCTTCATCTGTCCGACTCTCATTGACATAATGGGGTTTCCACGACAATGTATAATTTGCAGATTTATCAACAGCCTCTTCACTAGATATTTGAATTATTCATGCAATTAATATATTGCATAACAACTCTGTAAAACCTCAGGATCAGCGTTCAGCTTCATAACCATATACCACAATCCCGGCCTCACCCCGAATCTCTGTATTACACTGCAATGAATAATATTTACATCCCTGGACCCCATTACTGAAGACAAACAATCGTGAAGGAGCTGAGTGATTTTATTCCAGTACAAGTTATATATTTTCCCTCGAAAGGGCTCATGCTTTCCAGATTAAAATTCTTTTGTTGCTTACAAAAAAAATTAAAACGCAATTTAAATATATGTAAAACTTGCTTAGTCATCTTGACCAATCAGGAATTAAAGTTAAAGCTTATTTATTAGTGTCACATTAGCTTACATTAACACTGCAATGACGTTCCTGTGAAAATCCCCTAGTCGCCACACTCTGACGCCTGTTCGGGTACACTGAGGGAGAACTTAGCGTGGCCAATGCATCTAACCAGCACTCCTTTCGGGCTGTGGGAGGAAACCGGCGCATCCGGGGAAAACCCACGCAGACACAGGGAGAACATGCAGACACAGCACAAACAGTGACCCAAGCTGTGCGTCAAACCTGGGTCCCTGGCGCTGTGAGGCAGCAGTGCTCACCACTAACTATCTTCCACTTTCTGTGCCTTTTAGCTTTGACAAAGGGTCATAGAATCATAGAAACCCTACAGTACAGAAAGAGGCCATCTGGCCCATCGAGTCTGCACCGACCACAATCCCACCCAGGCCCTACCCCCATATCCCTACACATTTACCCGCTTAGCATGGCCAATCAACCTAACCCGCACATCTTTGGACTGTGGGAGGAAACCAGAGCACCCAGAGGAAACCCACGCAGACACGGGGAGAATGTGCAAACTCCACACAGACAGTGACCCAAGCCGGGAATCGAACCCAGGTCCCTGGAGCTATGAAGCAGTAGCGCTAACCACTGTGCTACCATGCCGCCCAACATCTGGACTAGAAACGTTAGCTCTTTTCTCTCCTTACCGATGCTGCCAGACCTGCTGAGATTTTCCAGCATTTTCTATTTTGGGTGCTAATCACTGTGTCATCAGGAATTAATTCCCAAATGCACCTGATCTCATTTCCCTCCAATCTTTCTGTGAGCTAGCTGGAGTGACAGATGGAACAATTAATTTATGCTACCAATCACTATCCCATGACCTCCCATGACTTGTCAGCTGGTTTGATTTGATTTGATTTATTATTGTTACATGTATTGGGATACAATGAAAAGTGTTGTTTCTTGCACTCTATACAGACAGAAACATACTGTTCATAGAGTACATAGGAGAGGGGAAAAGTGAGGTGCAGAATATGGTGTTGCAGTCATAGCTAGGGTGCGGAGAAAGTTTAGCATAATATATGGCAAGTCCATTCATAAGTCTGATGGCAGTGGCGAAGAAGCTGTTCTTGAGTCGGTTGGTATGTTTTCTCAGACTTTTGTATCTTTTTCCCGACTGAAAAAGGTGGAAGAGAGTATGCCTGGGTGCATGGGTGCATTGATTATGCTGGCTGCTTTTCTGAGGCAGCAGGAAGTATAGACAGAGTCAATGGGATGGGAGGTCGGTTTGCGTGATGGACTGGGCTACATTCACAACCCTTTGTAGTTTCTTGTGTTCTTGGTCAGAGCAGGAGTCATACCAAGCTGTGATACAACCAGAAAGGATGCTTTCTATGGTGCATCTGTAAAAATTGGTGAGAGTCGTCGCAGACATGCCGAATTTCCTTAGCTTCCTGAGAAAGTAGGGGCATTAGTAGGCTTTCTTAACTTTAGTGTCAGTGTGGAGGGATCAGGACAGGTTGTTGCTGATCTGGACACCTAGAAACTTGAAGCTTTTAACCATTTGCACTTCATGACTATTGATGTAGACAGAGGTATGTTCTCCACTATGTTTCCTGAAGTCGATGACTGTCTCCTTCCTTTTACTGACATTGAGGGAGAGATTATTGTCGTCCTTGTGTTTGTAACTATGGTCTGCTTGGCCACCCGAAAGGAAGGTGGTGACATTGGAAGGTAGCAGATGTGATATTTCAGTTAGAAATATTTTTTTTAACTGGTGGATCTGCCATGACATTACTCATGCTGCTATTATGAAAGTCTTAACAGCAGAAAATGCAGCTGGGAAATACATACATAAATGTTAATAATCTGTGCAAACTGCATGGGTTTGAACTGATTACTGAAAAGAAATGGGTTGCAGTTTTAATATCCAGTCATTAACAACGTTGATTCTTCATAAAGTATCATTGATTAATGAGATAAGGGAGTAATTTTCTGCCATTGTGTTCTGCCTCAGAGCATCCAATGCCAGGAGTGACATAGGAATATCTGGCCTGGTGGATAGTGCAGCTGTTTATGCAGCCTGTCCCACTTTGTGTCAATCGCCGCATTATAGGAAGGATGTGGAAGCATTGGAAAGGGTGCAGAGGAGATTTACCAGGATGTTGCCTGGTATGGTGGGAAGGTCTTATGAGGAAAGGCTGAGGGACTTGAGGCTGTTTTCGTTAGAGGGAAGAAGGTTAAGAGGTGACTTAATAGAGGCATACAAGATGATCAGAGGATTAGATAGGGTGGACAGTGAGAGCCTTTTTCCTCGGATGGTGATGGCTAGCATGAGGGGACATAACTTTAAATTGAGGGGTGATAGATATAGGACAGATGTCAGAGGTAGGTTCTTTACTCAGAGAGTAGTAAGGGCGTGGAATGCCCTGCCTACAACAGTAGTGGACTCGCCAACATTAAGGGCATTTAAATGGTCATTGGATAAACATATGGATGATATTGGAATAGTGTGGTTAGATGGGCTTGAGTTTGGTTTCACAGGTCGGCGCAACATTGAGGGCCGAAGGGCCTGTTCTGCGCTGTAATGTTCTATGTAATACACAGAAAATAAAGCAAGTTTCATTAATGGCCCTCTAATCTATCTTGCAGCATATTCTGGGATTTGATTTGATTTATTATTGTCACATGTATTAGTATACAGTGAAAAGTTTTGTTTCTTGTGTGCTATACAGACAAAGCATACCGTACATGGAGTAGAAAGGAGAGAGTGCAGAATGTAGTGTTACAGTCAGAGCTATGGTGTGGAGAAAGATCAACTTAATGCGAGGCAGGTCCATTCAAAAGTCTGATGGCAGCAGGGAAGAAGCTCTTCTTGAGTTCTTGATGTGCACTGGCTAAGCAATGGATTACATTTTAAAAAGTCTTTCACAGGATGTGAGCATTGCTGGCTGGGACCAGCATTTATTGCCCATCCCTAACTGCCCTTGAAAAGGTTATGGTAAGCTGCCTGCTTGAATTGCTGCAGTCCACGAAGTGTGGGTCCACTACAATGGAATGTACCTGATGGTTCAGGAGCTCCAGCATTTTGACCCATAGCAACAGTGAAAGAAGTCGGGGTGGTATGTGGTTTGGAGGGGAACTTGCAGGTAGTAGTGTTTGCATTCATCTGATGTCCTTGTCATTCGAGGTGGTAAAAACTGTGGATTTGGAACATAAGAACATAAGAACTAGAAGCAGGAGTAGGCCATCTGGCCCCTCGAGCCTGCTCCGCCATTCAATAAGATCGTGGCTGATCTTTTCATGGACTCAGCTCCACTTACCCGCCCACTCACCATAACCCTTAATTCCTTTACTGTTCAAAAATTTATCTTTCCTTGTCTTAAAAACATTCAATGAGGTAGCCTCAACTGCTTCACTGGGCAGGGAATTCCACAGATTCACAACCCTTTGTGTGAAGAAGTTCCTCCTCAAGTCAGTCCTAAATATGCTTCCCCTTATTTTGAGGTCACGCCCCCTAGTTCTAGTTTCACCCGCCAGTGGAAACAACTTCCCTGCTTCTATCTTATAATCATAATTCTTCATAATCTTATATGTTTCTATAAGATCTCCCCTCATTCTTCTGAATTCCAATGAGTATAGCCCCAGTCTACTCAGTCTCTCCTCATAAGCCAACCCTCTCAACTTCGGAATCAACCTAGTGAATCTCCTCTGCACCCCCTCCAGTGCCATTATATTCTTTCTCAAGTGAGGAGACCAAAACTATACACAGTACTCCAGGTGTGGCCTCACCAGCACCTTATACAGCTGCAACATAACCTCGCTGTTTTTAAACTCCATCCCTCAAGCAATGAAAAAAATGGAAGATGATGTCAAAGGCGCCTTGGTGAGTTGCTCAGAGAAATATGCTGCATTGGGAGCACACTTAGTCGAAAATTATTCCAAGCATTCACATAGAATCATAGAATCCCTACAGTGCAGAAGGAGGCCATTCGGCCCATCGAGCCTGCATCGACCACAATCCCACCCAGGCCCTATCCCCATAACCCCATGTATTTACCCTAGCTAGTCCCCCTGACTCTAAAGGGCATTTTCGCATGGCCAACAAACCTAACCCACACATCTTTGGAGTGCGGGAGGAAACCAGAGCACCCGGAGGAAACCCATGCAGACACAGGGAGAACATGCAAACTCCACACAGACAGTGGCCAAAGCCTGGAATCGAACCATACTAACCACTGTGCTACTGTGCCGCCCCTAGCCATGCATATATATTCAAGACTAGAAAGGTATCGATTGTGTATCAATTGGGTGCACTGAAACTCTGAAACTATGGCTCAGAACACCAAGACAATGTGATTCACTGCCCCAGTAGAATTGAGGAAAAATTTCTTCACACAGTGAGTGGTTAGAATCTAGACTGCGTAACAGTACAATGGAGGTAGGTTGAATTAAGGCATTCAAGAATGGATTGCACTGTGATCTGAAAGGAAAGAATGTGCAGGGCCATGAGGAGAAGGGATGGAGGGGTGAGGAGGGGGTGGGGGGGCAGTAGTACTAGGTAAATTGTTCCTAGGGAGAGCCAACGTAGAAATGATAAGCTGAATGGTATCCATTTGTAACAATTCTGAGGTTCTGGAAAGGAAAAAGGCAATCAGAGGACAAATCAAGATATCCCATTGTCCCATACCTCCAAGCAACCTACTATGGAATATAACTGGCAGGAGAGCCTGCGCCTGACTCTGATATAATTGCAGTATATTGCTAAGGGTAGCACAGTGGTTAGCACTGCTGCCTCACAGCACCGGCGACCCAGATTCGATTCCAGTCTCGGGTGACCGTTTTTGTGGAGTTTGCACGTTCTCCCCGTGTCTGCGTGGGTTTCCTCCAGGTGCTCCGGTTTCCTCCCAAAGATATGTAGGTTAGATGGATTAGCCATGGTAAATGTGTGGGGTATGGTAGTGGAGGAATGGGAGGAGAGGTGGGATTGGGAGTTGGGCCTGGAAACAGATGCTTCTGTTTTCCAGATTGAAGATGCTTTTTCAGGTGCTGGTGCAGACTCGATGGGCCAAATGGCCTCCTTCTGCTCTGTCGTGATTCTATGGTTACTTTAAGAATTTTCACAGATCATTATTCCCTGTCCAATCCTTAGATCAGTAATTTACATGTTTTGCTTAAACAAGAGAGAAGAGGGGGGAGAAAAAACATTGACATACTGACTGTAGGAAAGAAAATACATAATAAAAGATCAAACATTGCAACATCTGGATATGCAACATGTCTCTATAAAGGACACAGATGCACTCACATGCTCACAATCACGCACACAAATATTTGCCTATCTAACTTGGTTGGGGACCAGCATGCATCACATGTGGACCTAAAACGGGAGAGATTTTAAAAAAATGATGGCATCCTTTATCTCATTCACTCTTTGAAGAATAGGCCTCCACACATTGACCATACTACTGAGCAAAGGAGGCTGTTTGCTGTAATGAAGTTTCTCATTGCTGATAATAGTGATTCTAGGTCACCCTGACAATTATCTGCTTATTGGGGGAAGGTCATTGTTGACGATTTTGGCAATGCTGTGAATCTTAATGTGAAAATAATAATTAGTTCACTTGCAAGTATGTGAGACACATTTAAAAAGTGTTCAGAGCCCATATTATTTAGAATTATATGTTTATTTGCTCCTCGATATGAAAGAGCCCAAACCGTCCCGCCCGCCACGGGAATCGGAGCGGGCGAGGGGCGGAAAATGAGAAGGTCCATTGACCTCGGATGGGATATTACAGCTTCGGGATGAGCGAGGCTGTAAATATTGTTAAAACACGTTGGGGTGAGAAATTAGTCCTCGTTGCTTCTGTTTTCCAGATTGAAGATGGAGAAGAAAGGACCAATAACATAGTCCAGCACTCTATACCAGATCAGTCCTTGTATTACAGCCACTGTCACATTGCAAATAGAAATAGCAAGCAAACTTGTAGTGGGAGGCTTCAAACAGATGTTAGGCCCCATACTTACACATGTGTTTCATAGAATCCGTACAGTGCAGAAGGAGGCCATTCGGCCCATCGGGTCTGTACTGACCACAATCCCACCCAGGCCTTATTCCCGTAACTCCACGCATTTACCCTGCTAATCTCCCTGACACTAGGTTCAATTTCACATGGCCAATCAATCTAACCCTCACATCGTTGGACTGTGGGAGCACCCACAGGAAATTCACGCAGACACGGGAAGAAACTGCAAACTCCACGTACACATGAGCCGAGGCCGGAATTGAACCTGGGTCCCTGGCGCTGTGTAGCAGCAGTGCTAACCACTGTGCCACCGTGCCGTCCAGTTTCAAAAATGGACACCGTGCAGATTTTTTTGACTTTGTCCAATGTGGCAAGCTTCTGTCTCATATGAGTGTACACTTCCTGCCAACCATATTAGATGTGTAGGTGGCTGTTTAGCTCCCAGTGTCTGTGCCAAAGGCTTTGGGCTTCCTCCAGGCACCAGAGTTTCCAGCTGGTTTGGAGAAGGTGGACTCCAGCTCATGAACGTTTCCAACCCTGCACCCAACCCCCCCTCCCACCCCCCAAATACCCACCGTCTCCCCTCCCTCCCCCAGACATCACATTCAGATTAGATGCCATGTTACTGAACCCACAACATGAATCCAATATAACCATCGGGATTCTCATGGATTTTTGGGGCCTTTCATCCTTGGTAATTATTTTTCAGGTCCACTCATTTCATGTGCTGATTCGTGTGACTCAGACAAGGTAAAGGGTGTTACAGAGAAAACATGAGTGAACATAATTAGTGGAGAGTATAGCCACTTCCACTAATTGTGCGGTTTGATATGGAACCAAAGGAGATCTCCAGCTACAGGAATGCCAGGTGCATTTGTTATTCAGACCGATATCATTGATCCCTGTGAGAGACAGCAGGGTACCTGATTCCCACTGATTCCATTCCCTGTTTTCAGTTACCCTGTGGCAGGCAGTCTGAAAATATCAGATCCGTGAAACATCTACAAAGTTAAGATCTATAAATTTTGCTCCAGCGCTCCAGGTAGTAGCAAACAACAGAGATTTCAGGGCTAACTCAATGCGCTATTTACTGTGCAGACACTTGATTCTAATGTGGCTATCAATCATACAACAACCTCCAGGATGAAAGCTAAAGTTGCAAGCGTTCAACAGGGTTTAGCTATGGAAGGATAAGGTGCGAGGGGAAATGAACGGAGTCGAGCTACAGATCAGACACAATCTAACTGAATGGTGGAACTGAATTGATTGGCTGAATTGTTAGTTCCCATCGGTTAATACCAGCATAGATCCATCTTTGAACTGCAATAACAACATGAAACAACTGTGAGCTTTGGCATCACATGATGCTTTACTTTGCATTAAATTAGCACCTCTCATCTACTTGGAACTTTCAAATGTACAACAATTAAATATTTAAAAACTGAGAACAGTAATTACCGCTGCGTTGGCTTAAAAATACATCTCATTTGTCCTCTCTTGTGGTTTTGGAATTATACTCAAACCTGAAGAATAATTTTAAATCATTATTAAGGTCGGGAGTTTTCAAAACTTGGGAGCTTAATTTCTGGTCCTCATCCATCCAAACTGCATCTTCTCCTTCACAACTTCCTTGAACTCAGGGTTTGATAAGTTGATGAAACAGAGGATTCAAAGAATTTAGGTTTTCTCAACTTCTAAATTGAGAAATATAGGGTGAAGGGTGGTGGTGCATAGGTCAGGATTCCAAAAGGGTTGAGTATGAGAGACAAATTGAGAGGGAAGTGGCAGCGAGGTAACATTTAACAGCTAAGTTTCTTTTATTAAAGCTTGTAGTAAATTGCACTGTGGCAAGGGGAGTCGGAAGTTCCACTGTTTTGAGGTCTGGGGGAAGAATGACTTGTTTGAGAGATAGTGCAATGAGTTTGTTCTTGACACATTGAGGGTACAGGAATGAGGAATAGCTTACAGGAAAGCATGAGTGAGGCCTTGGGAGGAACAAGTGGCAGTGGGTGGATGACTACTAGGGTCCTGCAGGGATTAGTGCTTGAGCCCCAGCTATTCACAATTTACATCAATGATTTGCACAAGGGAACTCAAGTGTAATATTTCCAAGTTTGCTGATGACGCGGAACTTGGTAGGAATGTGAATGGTAGTGAGGAGGATGCTAAGAGGGTGATCTAAACAAGATGGGGGGAACTTTACCATCCCACCCGCCATGGGAATCGTAATGGGCGGGACACGGACCATGCAAAGGTCTGTTGACATCGGACGAGATTTTCCAGCCTTGGGGTGACCGCGGCTGTAAAATCCCGCCCGTTGAGTGAATGGGCGAATACATGGCAGATGCAGTATAACAAGGATACATGTGAAGTTATCCACTTTTGTAAGAAAAACTAAATGGTAGAGTATTATTTACATGGTGATAGACAGGGAAATGTTACTGTACAAAGGGTCCTTGTACATCAATCATTGAAAGTAAGCCTGCAGGTGCAGCAAGCAGTTAAGAAGGTAAATAGTATGTTGGCCTTCATTAATAGAGGACTCAAGGACAAGTGCAAGGATGTCTTACTACAGCTGTGTAGGACCTTGTGAGACCACGCCTGAAATATTGTGTACATTTTTGGTCTCCTTACCCAAGAAAGGATATACTTGCCATGGAAGGAGTGGAGTGAAGCTTCACTGGACTGATTCCTGGGATGGCAGAACTGTCTCACTGGAGTTTAGAAGAATGAGAAGAGATCTCACTGAAACATAAACAAGCCTGTAGAATTCTCTACCACAGAAGGGTTGTGGTGGTCAAGTCAGTGAACTTATTTATGAAGGAAATAGATAGATTTCTGGACTCAGTGGGCAGGATTTTACTGCCTCGCTCGAGCGAAACCGGAAATCCCCGCCCGAGGTCAACGGAAATTACGTTGTCCGCCCTTTGCCCGCTTCGATTCGGTGGTGGACGAGGGGGTAGAATTCCAGCGTACAGGTGTCAAGAGGTATGGGGAGAGCACGGGAATATGGCGTTGAGATAGAGGATCAGCCATGGTCATACTGAATAGATGGAGCAGGCACAAAGGGCCGAATGGCCTTCTCCTGCTCCTGTTTTCTATGTTTCTAAGCAGGATCAATTCAGCTGGGAAATATCTTTAAACTCGAGAACGATAAGAAAAATTGCAATGGGTAGACATTGTTCATGCATAAATCTTTCAGCCAATTTATTACCTGGATAACTAATACCTGGGAGTAAATGAAATCTAACAGTTCTAAGTTGTATTATAAGATAGATGGGGTTAAAACATAGAAACATAGAAACTTGAAGCAGGAATAGGCCATTAGGTCCTCCGAGACTTGCTCCGCCATTCATTTTGATCATGGCTGATCATCGAATTCAATGTCCTGATTCCCCCCTTCCCCCCATATCCTTTGATCACTTTAGCCCCAAGAGCTATATCTAATTTCTTCTTGAAATCAGACAACGTTCTGGCCTCAACTACTTTCTGTGGTAGTGAATTCCACACATTCACCACCCTCTGAGTGAAGAAATTTCTCCTCACCTCAATTCTAAATGTAAGAGAAATCTCACCACACCAGGTTAAAGTCCAACAGGTTTATTTGGAATCACGAGCTTTTGGAGCGCTGCTCCTTCATCAGGTGAGTGGAGACATAGGTTTCACAAACACGGCATATAATAGGCCAAGACACAATTGCAAGATAATGGTTGGAATGCGAGTCTTTTCAGGTAATCAAGTCTTCACAGGTCCACACAGTGCGAGAGTGGAGAGAGGGATAATCGCAGTTCTATAAGGTTTACCCCTTATCCTCAAACTATGACCCCTAAATGGGGATAACGTTTTGTCGTTGCCGCTAGTAGTTAATCCCAGCGAAGTGAGCATTAGAAAATCTGACCAATTTTCATGTGAAGCCGGAGATTTTATTCCGTCCTGGAAACCTACCCCTTCCAGTCTTTGTTATAGGTGCGTTACACAGCATTATTCATTTTTAAACACTATGTTGTGGCTGGCTGTGCAGAGCTAATTTTCCACTGAATGGCAACTTCTGTTTTTCAGCATGTCAAAGGTCCCATGCAAGTAAATTAAATTATTTCTGCTATTTGTAATTTTAATGCAAAGAGAAAGATGAAAAGGAGCCCAGACATTCTTCCTACAATGTCAGAGCCCTGTGTTGGGGGGGCAGGTTGCTATGACTTCAAAAACAGATATTAATGATCTTTGGGACAGCGTCAAATTGGGTTTATAGAGAAGTAATTTAATGTTGACTACTGGGAGCGTGGAGGTCTGGTGGCGCAGTGGGAAGTGTTATAATCCAGGTCAGAAACTCCAAGGTGATTTAAAAAGTCAGCCTAGACCATAAGTTTTGCACTCTGAATTCGGCACGGGTGACAATAAGATGTTTCACTCCAGGTGTGATTCAACTGACCCACTAGGGAGCTTTTATCAAACAAAGTTTATTTAAGAACACAGTCTACATAGGCTGTGATCTTGATTATGCCTCTCATAATCTTGATAGAAGTCTACAAGATTATGAGAGGCATGGGACAGAGTGGATAGCCAGAAGCTTTTTCCCAGGGTGGAAGAGTCAATTACTAGGGGGCACAGGTTTAAGGTGCGAGGGGCAAGGTTTAAAGGAGATGTTTGAGGCAGAGTTTTTACACAGAGGGTGGTGGGTGCCTGGAACTCGCTGCCGGGGGAGGTAGTGGAAGCAGATATGGTAGTGACTTTTAAGGGGCGTCATGAATAGGATGGGAATAGAGGGATATGGTCCCCGGGAGGGTAGGGGGTTTTAGTTCAGTCGGGCAGCATGGTCGATGCAGGCTTGTAGGGCCGAAGGGCCTGTTCCTGTGCTGTAATTTTCTTTGTTCTTTGTTTGTTTTTTGTTCTTAACATTTAATAAGAAAATCAGCATAACTTCTACCAATTACCAAAAAAGAACAACCATGATATTGCACAAATCTTAACAGCTAAATATATTGTTCTAAATCAAACAACCCCTGCAAACATACAGCCCATTCTAGACTTGGCACTGAAAGCAAGTATGTTCACGTGATGCTGGAGTTTGCAGCTTTGCAACACCTGCTGTGAATTGGTCCTTTGAAATGTTGGATCACAACTGAGATTTCCCAGCCCTGAATCTTCCAGCACACTGCGAGACACACAGAGATACTGCTCAACTCTAGCTTCTAGCTGCATCTCACAGACAGCAGAATTTTTACTCCAGAGAGAGAGAACACTGTTTTCACTCTGCAGTCCAAACAGCTTCTTAGAAAGAAACTTAGAAACCCTACAGCACAGAGAGAGGCCATTCGGCCCATTGAGTCTGCACCGACCACAATCCCACCCAGGCCCTATCCCCATATCCCTACATATTTACCCATTAATCCCTCTAACCTATGCATCCCAGGACACTAAGGGCAATTTTAGCATGGCCAATCAACCTAACCCGCACATCTTTGGACTGTGGGAGGAAACCGGAGCACCCGGAGGAAACCCACGCAGACACGAAGAGAATGTGCAAACTCCACACAGACAGTGACCCGAGCCAGGAATCGAACCCACGTCCCTGGAGCTGTGAAGCAGCAGTGCTAACCACTGTGCTACCGTGCCGCCCCTCAAATTCCATCATCTGCCGTAGCAGGATTTGAACCCAGGTCCCCAGAACATTAGTTAAATTTCTGTTTTATTATTTATTTGTTAGTCACAAGTAAGGCTTACATTAACACTGCAGTGAAGTTACTGTGAAATTCCCCTCGTCGCCACACTCCAGCGCCTGTTCGGGTCAATGCACCCTAACCAGCACATCTTTCAGACTGTGGGAGGAAACCAGAACACCCGGAGGAAACCCACGGAGACACAGGGAGAACGTGCGCACAGTGACCCAAGCTGGGAATCGAACCCGGGGTCCCCGGAGCTATGAGGCAGCAGTGCTAACCACTGTGCCACCATGCCGCCAAACCATTCTAACCAAACATAATCTATAACCTTGAATAGAAAAAAAAAGCTGTCCAAAGGCAACTGACCGGTCAATCATTCTTCACCCAACAATTCTAAAGGGTCATAAAACTCCAGGACACTCCATTAGGCCCAGGATAAAAACAAACTTTGCTTCAATTATCCTGCTTCAGCAACAATCAAAAATACTGGTACAGAGAGTATGGCATCGAAACAAAAATAGCCAGGCTTGCTTGAAAATACTGCAGAGAAACATGATTAAAATACTTTTCTTAAAGGTATTGTCACAGTCGTGTCCAGACCTCTGAGTCAGAAGCTCGGGGTTTAAGTCCTAGTCCAGGACTGTTCATAGCTTGGCCCAACAGATTGATTATAAACCTGCAATTTAAAAATAAATCTATCATGGGATGTAGGCATCGCTGGCAATGCCAGCATTTATTGCCCATCCCTAGTTGCCTGAGGGCAGTTAAGAGTCAACCACATTGCTGTGCTTCTGGAGTCACATGTAGGCCATACCAGGTCAGGATGGCAGATTTCCTTCCCTAAAGGATATTAGTGAACCAAATGGAATTTTATGACAGTCGATTCATTGTTACCATTAGGATTTTAATTCCAGATTTTTATTGAATTCAAATTTCACCATCTGCCGTGGTGGGATTCGAATCCAGGTCCCCAGAGCAGTGCCCTGGATTAAATAGTCCAGTGACAATACCACTTCGCCACCATCCTCCCCCCCTTAAATCTTTCCAGTATGGCTATGGCAGGTGGCGGAGAGACTCCTGATCAGCTGTGCTTGATGCGGAGTGATGTTCCTCAATCTATAGCCTCAGGCTACTGACCTTTTCCAGAAAAAAACAAGCTTTGGAAAGCAGATGTCTGCCTCATCTGCTCCAGGTACGGGAAGGGAATTAAGAGGACGGGGAGGGTAGATTTGTATTCGACCCTACACTTTCAATTGCTGCGAGAGTTTGTATTACAGAAGAATCTCTTTAGTTAGTCAAAGAGCGACCCCTTGTGGAAATATTTTTTAATGTTTCACATGAAACAAAACCTGTCAGGTTTAAATTGAAATGAAAGTTTATGGATTGGTAATATAAAGTGATGTCAGTAATGAGCTTTTAGTCTAACAAAAGGATTCATACATTTCTTTCAAGGACCTTGGGTCCTTCTGGTAATGATGATTGACCAGACTAATCCATAACTTATCCATTCAGTGTATATATAGAGTTGTGGTTTTGTCCTTACATTACTACTTCCTTGAATTACTGCTGGCATCAATTTCATTCTCATTCATATGACCCTGGGAAGAAAAATCTCTCTACTTTTAAAACAGAATTCATTAAGCAAATATAATCCTTGGAGGTCACAAAAATAGTTACGAAGATAATTTGGATGTTGGATGAAAATGAACAATATCAGTTTAGCCACCTGCAGCACCTCTCACCATTTATGTTTCTATTTGACTTTGACATTTAATGGTTGGCTGGGCATGTTTTATACACCCATCCAAAGTCTAAATGGAATGGGGGAAAAACAATAGCATTGTGCTGAGTAGACATACACTTCTGGTTAAAGTTGAAGCATTCATGGAATCCTATAGTGCAGAAGGAGGCCATTCGGCCCATCGTGTCTGCACCGACCACAATCCCACCTAGGCCCTATCCCCATTAGCCCATGCATTTACCCTAGCTCGTCCCCCTGATACTAAGGGGAAATCTAGCCTGGCCAATCCACCTAACCTGCCCATCTTTGGACTGTGGGAGAAAAACCGGAGCACCCGGAGGAAACCCACGCAGACATGAGGAGAAAGGGCAAACTCCACACAGACAGTGACCAAGCTGGGAATCGAACCCGGGTCCCTGGCGCTGTGAGACAGCATGTCATTCAGCAAAGGGCCTGCACCATATTCAAACTGGGGAACCCTGGAAGACAGGTTTTAGGCATGTTTTCTACTTCCCTCTATCGGTCAGTCTACCTTCTGAATAAGAAAACAAAGTCACCAAAAATATCACAATTAAAAAGGCTAAACCAGGATCCTCAGCTAACATAAAGCAACGTTCCAAGCCTGTACGTAAATCAGACTGAAAGCAAAGGTTCCACGTGATGCTGGCTAACTGCTGGACTAATGTTTGTAGTAGATTTTATAATGGCTTCATTTTTCTTCTCTGTTTTTTGCACCTCATGTATCTTCCAGCTGTTGAATAAACAGACTGGTAGTCTCCTTGGTGTCGAGTGTCACTGTCACTTTTGGAAGAATTGTTTAATGATCCAATTTAAGTTGCAGAATCAATGAATAATGTATCAACACAAATGGTTGGATTGATCTGCTTTTCAATCCATCATAAATGTTCTTCAAATGGATTCTTGGTATTGGCCATGGTACATACATCTGCAAAAAACGCTGGGCCAAAACTGTTGGTATCAACGCCATAGCAGCTGAACAATATATAATAGAAATTGGTCTTTGATCAGATTCTGCAGCAGCTGAGATTTATGATTTTGTAGAGTGAGTTGGCCGCGGTCGGAAGTAGTCATTATTCTGAAGTCAGTCTGATCTTGCCAGCTCTGGAGGAGAGTTATACGGACTCGAAACATTGGGCGGAATTTTACCGGCACGTCCACGAGGTTCGTACGATCCCACCTGTGGTCAACGGAGAATGCCGTTCTCCGAGCTGCGCCTGCCCCGGGAATTGGGGCGGGCGTGCCGGTAAAATTCCGGCTGTTAACTCTGTTTCTCTCTCCATAGATGCTGCCAGATCGGTTGAGTTTTCCCAGCATTCTCTGTTTTTATTTCAGATTTCTGGCATCCGCAGTATTTTGTTTTGATTTTGTCCTGGTCCCAGCAGGATTTCTGGTTGTGATGGGGTATCAGCCTTGGTAAGGGGGTGAGATGAGGGTGGGGGGGGGGGGGGGGGGGGTGTGTGGTGGGGGGGGGGGGGGGGGTGTGGGGGGGGTGGGGGGTGGGGGGGGGAGAGGGGAGGGAGGGTAGTGGGGAGTTGTGAGTGGCTGTAGCTGTAGTATTCATACAGTAGCTGATACAGAGTAATTCCACCACTACTGGGCAGCTGGAGCAGAAGGCAATTTTTAAAGGAGCGTCACAGTTTCTTGAGGGCGGCATGGTGGCACAGTGGTTAGCACAGCTCCCCCCACAGCACCAGGGATCCAGGTTCGAATCTGCTCCATTTTCCTCCCACAGTCCAAAGATGTGCAGGTTAGGTGGGTTGGCCATGCTAGATTGCCCCTTAGTGTCCCAAGATGTGTAGGTTAGATGGATTAGTTGTGGTAAATGCATGGGGTTGTGGAGATGGGGCGGGGGAGCGGGCCTGGGTGGGATGCTCTGTCAGAGAGTCGTGTAGACTCAATGGGCTGAATGGCCTCTCCTGCACTATCGGAATTCTATGACACAATGATAATGATCTGGACTGTGCAAAGTCACCAAGCAAATGAAAATACTTTAACCCAAGAACCAGAATTTCTTACTTATTTTATCACATAAGTTCACAGATACATCCGCAGTCTATCACCTTTTCCGATAAACAGACCTTTCAGATGAATACCTTCAGTAGATATGAAAAAAAGGAAAAAAGACAGGAAGGTAACTTGTTGCCTGATGAGTGATTATATTCTGAACATCTTCATCGCTTGTTTAACAGAAATTAGATATCTGCAGCCTGAAAGGGAAATAATCTTCATCTCAGCAGCAGAAAAGCACATTGGCCCAGACCTTCCAGCCTCCAGAAGGTGAGCATCGTACAACCCAATACCCATCTTTGGACCCACTGGAAGTCCTGACGTATTGAACTCAGTGTAATTTGCCCGAGAAGTTTAAACTGCCACAAAAGTCTCCAACTGAGTTTTGACAGTTCCCGAAGTGCCTACCTGGAAACTTACTCAGGAAATATTAATCAGCAAAGTCCTACTCAAACACCTGGATAACCTATACAACTGCTGTACATCCCAATCCCTCACATTGATCTCCTGGCTCTCACTCCCACTGGTGTCCCAGGCCCCCCTGATTACCCTCGATGATACCCTGATCTGACCCAACATCCCCCCCCAATCCCCTGACTACCCCCTGACCTTACAACCACTCCCGACCATGCTAAACACCATCCCTCACCCACAAGATGTGACCAACCCCCACCACCTGACTACTCCCTTGACCCAATCTGACTAACCCTCAAATATCCACTTACCAACACATATCTACTTGGCACCCCACCATCTTTCATGTAGGACCCTACCGACCTACCCATCTACCACCTCAATCACCTACCACCCTATCCATCTGCCCACTTACCTCACAGACACCACCCATCAACACACTTACCTCACCCACCTGCCCACCGTAGTGCCCTACCCATTCACTCACTCACCCGCTCATCATTCATCCAGTCGCTACCATTCGCCCATTCATTATCATTCACACTGTGCCTGTAAATTCACCATAGAATCCCTACAGTGCAGAAGGAGGCCATTCTGCCCATCGAGTCTGCATCGACCACAATCCCACCCAGGCCGTATCCCCATAACCCCATGCATTTACCCTAGCTGGCCATGCTAAATTGTCCCTCAGTGTCCAAAGGTGTACAGGTTAGGTGGATTGGGCATTCTAAATTGTCCCTCAGTGTCCAAAGATCGGCAGTTTAGGTGGATTGGCCATGCTAAATTGCCCCTCAGTGTCCAAAAATGTGCAGGTTAGATGGATTGGCCGTGCTAAATTGCCCCTTAGTGTCGAAAGATGTGCAGGTTAGGTGGATTGGCCATGCTAAGTTGCCACTTAATGTCCAAAGATGTGCAGGTTAGGTGGATTGGCCATGGGAAATGCACAGGTTTACGGGTGAGGGGTTGGGCCTGGATAAGATGTTCTTTCGAAGCGTCAGTGCAGACCCAATGGGCCGAATGGCCTCTTTCTGCACTTTAGGGATCCTATGGTTCTCTGGCAGATGACCAAACGTTTGATCAAAGAAGTGGATTTGAAGGAGGATTTTAAACCAGGAAAAATAAGGAGTGAGTTGGTGAGGATTAGGGAGGGAATTCCGGAGTTTTACAGCAGAAAACACAGCTACCAATGGTGGAACAATTAAAATTGGGGATCGATCAAAAACCCCGTGTTACCCTCTCTGGGGAAGGCCCACCGATTAAATGCCTCCCAGGCACTTTAGTGGCCAGCGGAGCGTCCTCCCTAGGATCAAGGACTCCGTGTGGAGTTTGCACGTTCTTCCCATGTCTGCATGGGTTTCCTCCGGACGCTCCGGTTTCCTCCCACAGACCATAGATTGATTGGCCATGTTAAATTGCCCCCTTAGTGTCAGAAGGATTAGCAGGGTGAATACGTGGGGATAGGGTGGAATTGTTTTCAGGGCAGACTCGATGGGCCAAATGGCCTCATTCTGTAGGGATGATTCTATGCTCAGGAGGACAGAATTAACAAACTCTTGGAGGCTTGAGGAGATTACAGAAGTGGGAAGGGCTTGGACATGGAGGGATTTGAAATTTTATAATTCAATAAAATGGAAAATTAAGCAACAGGCACCCAAACAACACTAGCATTTTAATACGTGACCATTAAGTTGAAAAGCTCCGAAAGCTTGTGTGGCTTTTGCTACCAAATAAACCTGTTGGACTTTAACCTGGTGTGTTAAACTTCTTACTGTGTTTACCACATAATGAACCAGCTTTAGTCCATTTAAAATAGTTGACTTAAAATCTCTGTTAAAAGAAAACTCATTATCACAGAATTGTTACCTGGCCAAAGGAGGCCATTTGGCCTATTGTGTCTGCACCGGCTCTCCAATCGAGCATCATGACAAAGTGCCGTTCCCCTGCTTTTTCCCCATACACCTGCACATTGTTTCTATTTAATCATCTAATGTCTCGATTGAACCTGTCTCCACCACACTTCCAGGCAGTGCATTCCAGACCCCAACCACTCGCTGTGTGAAAAAGCTGTTTCTCACATCACATTTGCTTCTTTTGCAAATCACTTTAAATCTGTGCCCTCTTATTCTTGATCCCTTAACGAGCGGGAACAGTTTCTCCCTCTCTACTCTGTCCAGCCCCCTCATAATTGTAAACGTCTCTATCAGATCTCCTCTCAGCCTTCTCCTCTCCAAGGAGAACAGTCCCAGATTCTCCAATCTATCCTCATAACTGAAGTTGCTCATCCCTGGACCCATTCCTGTAAACCTCTTTTTCACTCTCTCCGATGTGTTCACATCCTTCCTACAGTGTGATTATACTGAAGTTAAATATTTAGACACTAGTATTTGATGAGCCTGATGTTGTGGCTCCATCAGGCGGATAGGAGAATTAAGTTGCCATGAAACTTAAGGAGCACAACTGGAGGCGATACATTTTGGTCAAGCTGGGTTTAGGCTCAGGAAGTGACTCCCTCTTTAAGCCGGCTTTATAATCATCTGGTTCAGAACCCACATTGTCACTTGGATCTGCCTGCCATTGTTATGATTTTTGTCAGTTCTTGGCTGGACAAGAGGTGGGAATTCTTTACATAAGGGGCAAGGTTAAGCTAATATCTATGTTGATGGTATGCACCCTGTTAATATAACTGATGGATTTTCTTTATACCTTTCAGATTATGTGCTGCAAATTGCTGAAAATTCAATAAGGTAATAGCACAATGGTGCCAGCGGGGGGCATCAGGGGCCTACAGAATGTTGAGTTCAATTACGTTTAAGGAAAAGAGAGCAAATGATGGGGAAGGAAATGGGGTGAATTTTAAATCTATCAATGGCCTCACCCCTCCCTATCTCTGTAATCTCCTCCAGCCCTACAACCCCCTCATATTGCAGTTCTCATCCAATTCTGTCCCAATTTTAATCGCTCACCATTGGCAGCTGTCTCAACTTGAAGCTCTGGAACCCCCCCTTTCCAAACCTCCCCACTCTTGTCCATCCTTTAAGATTCTGTTTAAAGCCTATGGGTGGGGTTTTCCGCCTCCATACCACCCCCCCCCCCCCCACCACCCCTGTGGCATGTTTTCTGGCGATGGAGGGGTCTCATCACTGGCCACCAGCGGGATCTTCCTGTACCACTGATGACTGCGTCATTTTGCATGGCTCGCACTGTCTGACTGCTGAAAAACCCACTGCAGGTTGTCGCCCTCAGTAGCACTGGAAGATCCTGCCAGTGGAAAGGGCTGGAAAATCTAACTCTACATCTGTGATAACTGCAACAAGGTCCATGGGGAATCAGTGATTGATCTGCCTGTGGGGCTTGTTGAACTTCCCTGGTAACAGGCACTGGCCTGTCCAGCTAGAACTCATTACCTGAACCTTTTATAAGGCAGGCTCAGGACTGGGCCTGCCGAACTGTAGTCCCAGGCAGGGACTTGGCCAGTCCCAGGAGCAGGTTCACGAGAACGTCCTCCTCCTTCTCTTCCCCTCTCCACACCAAGTGTCCGTAGATCAGACTGAAGTGCAAATAAAATATTAATAAAAGGTTTTCAGATGATGAAAAAGGGAGTGCAGCCTAAGACGATTAACATAGACATGGTGAACAGACTCTGCAGGACCACAAAGAGGGCAGGTTTTTTGGGAGCTTGTGAAACGGTACAATTTTTGGTTCTATGGTACTGCTCTATGCACTAGCTTCCAGCCCAGGTCCCCGATGTAGTGGGGGAGAATCCCTCCATAGAGGGACCTCCACTGGGGCCTCAGCCGCCAGACAGCAACAAGGCCCGCCAAGATGTGTCCGGGCGACGGGACAGGTCACGGTAGTGGAAGGTACAGGTCACAGTAGTGGAAGATGTGCAGCAGCAGCCCATACAGGAAATCCCTCTTTGCCTTGGCAAAAGGCATGGAGGGCGTTTCCAGGAGACGGTTCAGATTGTGGGGCTCCAGCCCTGGGGGAGCTGGTCTGGGCTTGGGGCTAATGTGAAATTCTGTCCGAGCAGGTGTACACTCAGATGGGATTCCACCGCATGGTTCTGCCTCCTCGTGGCAATGTGTGATGTCAGGTCCAAGCACGACCATTTTGAGGTCAGAGATGGCACCGGTCACAAACTGAATGCCCAACTCAATACAGTTGGCATTGAGCCAACTTAGAGTCATTGAGTCATAGAGGTTTACAGCATGGAAACAGGCCCTTCAGCCCAACTTGTCCATACCGCCCAGTTTTTTTAACCACTAAGCTAGTCCCAATTGCCCGCATTTGGCCCATATCCTTCTATACCCATCTTACCCATGTAACTGTCTGACTGCTTTTTAAAAGACAAAATTGTACCCGCCTCTACTACTGCCTCTGGCAGCTCGTTCCAGACACTCACCACCCTCTGTGTGAAAAAATTACCCCTCTGGACCCTTTTGTATCGCTCCCCTCTCACCTTAAACCTATGCCCTCCAGTTTTGGACTCCCCTACCTTTGGGAAAATATTTTGACTATCAAGCTGATCTATGCCCCTCATTATTTTATAGACCTCTGTAAGATCACCCCTAAGCCTTCTACGCTCCAGGGAAAAAAGTCCCAGTCTATCCAACCTCTCCTTATAACTCAAACCATCAAGTACTGGTAGCATCCTAGAGGGAGAATTTTAGCATGGCCAATGCACCTAACCAGCACGTCTTTCGGACTGTGGGAGGAAGCCGGAGCACCCGAAGGAAACTCATGCAGACACTGAGAGAATGTGCAGACTCTGCACAGATAGTGACCCAAGCCGGGAATGGAACCTGGGTTCCCGGCGCGGTGAGGCAGCCATGCTGACCACTGTGCCTACTGCTCATTGCATTTCAAAATTCAGAGGATATTCTTTACATGAGAGAAAAAACGGCACTTTCTGTTTATAAGCTTCCTTCTCATTGATTTCAAGCTCTATGTAGCATCAACAATTAGACTTTGAGATGCTAAAAGGATAGAAGAGCTTATTTGGGATTCGCTTTTGCAATAAAATAATAATTACTGTCATCATGAAAAAACATCTTAGTCATCTTACCATGAGCAATGCAATGGGTGATTCTCAAAATAGTTTAAGAGTAATTCAGGCCAACTGAGCTCACTCATAACCTTTGCTGGCAGTGCAATTGGGTTGTAATTGGAAGGCCAATTGGATATTTTCACATACATGGCTGCCTGACATCTTTAGGGACTTGAACTGCAAAATGGGGAGCCAGCTAGCTAGTTTGTGGGTCAGTGTTGCGGAATTGGGTGGAGTAATTGTAGGTTGAGAGGTACAAATTTAGAATTTGGTGTTTGTAAGAATGGTAAAATTGGTAAATGCTAGGGGGGAAAGCATTGCATGGCCCCTTTAAAAGGTGGTGCTTGAAAAATAATGCAAGTACACAGAGAGCCCAAACTGAAACATTTGTATCGGAAGGCCAAGCAGCAGTTTTGACCAAGACAACAGGCTTTTGAATTTAGCCAATCAATTTGAATCAGGCACTTAGATGCCAAGAACTTATTAAATTTAAATCTGATGGTTTTGACAACCTCGGACCAATCCTATTGTGGGAAATATTGATATGTCATCACCGGTATAAAAGAAAGGGGCAGTGGGGCAAAAAAAGACAGCAACTGCCACCTGCCAGAGATAACAGCTCTCATTGTTTCATCTATGTCTTAAAGAAAGCACCATATAGATAGCAAAGCTACCAAAGAATGAAGAAGAAAGAAGAAAGAAGTTCCAGACAGAAGAATCAACAGAGAAGGCCCAGAATATTCCAGAAGGCACAAAACCTGGTTGTAATTTAGAGAGTGACTAAATTCTATTTTTGTTAATGTGGGACTTGTATTTATTGGAACAGCATACCATTAGAATCTTGTTTTATTTGGGAATAGTTAATAGAAGGAATTTATTTGGTTTGTTAATAGTTTGTTAATAGGTATATAAGATGCTTGAGAGGCATAGATTGGGTGGACTCTCAGAGGCTTTTTCCCAGGGTGGAAATGGCTGCTACGAGAGGACACAGGTTTAAGGTGCTGAGGGGTAGGTACAGGGGAAATGTTAGGGGGAAGTTTTTCACACAGAGGGTGGTGGGCGAGTGGAATCGGCTGCCGTCAGTGGTGGTGGAGGCAAACTCAATAGGGTCTTTTAAGAGACTCCTGGATGAGTACATGGGACTTAATAGGATGGAGGGTTATAGGTAGGCCTAGAAGGTAGGGATATGTTCGGCACAACTTGTGGGCCGAAGGGCCTGTTTTGTGCTGTAGTTTTTCTATGTTTCTTCTATGTTTCTATGTTTAGTTAATTTGTTCACTGTTTGAGAAATAAATTGTTATGTGTTGATTTTAGAGTGAGTGTCAGGGATTTATTTTATATTTAACCATTAGAAATTGCTGAAGAGCAGGTCGCACCACTTCACACACACTTTTTACAGATTATAGGGCGAGGTACTCCTCTTTGGGTGTTTCGGTGTCAGTTCTCAGAGAGGGGATCAACCTCTGCTTTATCATAGTCAGATTAATGTTGATGGCATGGGGTTCAATCCTTGTTCCAGCTGTAGCAGACAGGGAGCCTGCCTCCATCATCTACCTGTCATGCAAAAGATCACAGCACTTTGCGATGTTTCAGCAAGTAATTGCCATGGAGCTGCCTTCGGGCAGGGAACTGAAGTAGAAGCCATGCAAAATGGCTTGAAAGAAAGAATCATAGAATCCCTACAGTGCATAAGGAGGCCATTAGGTGCATCGAGTCTGCACCGACCAGAATCCCACCCAGGCCCTATCCCCGTAACCCCACGTATTTACCCTGCTAAACACCCCGACACTAAGAGGCAAATTAGCAAGGCCAATCAACCAAACCTGCACATGTTTGGACTGGAGGAGGAAACTGGAGGAAACCCATGCAGACACAGGAGAATGTGCAAACTCCCCACAGGCAATCACCCAAGGCTGGAATTGAACCCGGGTCCTTGGAGCTGTGAGACAACAGCGTTAAGCACTGCGCCACCGTGTTGCCCCGTGCACTGACTTATAAAAAGAATGCAATAAATATTTGCCACATACACCTTCAGTATAACCCGGGCTGGTTAAGTTAAATATACAATAAATAAGTAAGTCCTTCCACAGGCAGAACGGAAGATTTTTAATTAGGTCTTGTAGGCAATACTTGCGACTGGGAGGATTGGAGATTTACAAGGGCATCTGCTGCTAACAGGACAACAGATGGCTTTTCCTTCGTGGTTCAAAGTTCGAGGAGTTGGATGCATAAATCTCCTCAGAAGAAAATTTCCTATTTCTGAGGTGCTCTTTAGCTAAATAAATCATCTGAGGATTTTCAATTGCAGTTCTGGACGTTGCAAAGATGTGGCTAGAAGGATCTAAAGGTTGGTGTGGGCCGGGAAACAATGGTCTAAAAGTGGATTCTAACTTACTCCAAAGTATTATCATGAGGTAATGTGCAGGCATTGGAAAGTTCATCAAAAACAAATGTTGGTCATTAGAATGTGGAATCTCATTAGAATATAATTTGCATACTGCATAGCTCAGCCATTGCTGCAAACTTGTATGTTCCAGGCAAAGTTGTCCTGACAATAACTCATCATCATTTTTCAATGAAGCACAAATATCACATCACAAGCAATGGTTATGCAAATTTATACAAATGGACGTTTTAATATATTTTAAATATCATTCGCAGGACTGAAATCTCCAGGCCTGCTAGTGTCACCCCCGCGCCAGGAGTGGTTCACTCCAGCGGGGATTACTATAGCTCCCCACTTGCGGGGAGCTAATGGCTCGATCCTGCTGGCGTGAAGGCGAGCCATCGAGACCTGAGCACAGGGGGCAGGTGCCCCCCTGGGCAGTGCCTAGCCTGGGCCCCCTGGGACTGCCCAAGGGGTAAAGTGCTAATGCCCAAGGCACTGCTTGGCACTTGGCAACCTTGGCACTGCTCACCGGGCATAGGGCTGTGCCAAGGGGCCGAAACCTCATTGGGGCTGGGCCAAATGTGGGTGCAGGGCTTCTGGGAGGGGTGATTGGTCGGGGTGGGGGGGGGGGGGTTCCCGGGGGGTCCCCCCTGCCACTCTGCACTCGGGCTTAGTGACAGAGGGAGGGAGGCCAGCGACCGAGGCTGGGCATTGGGGTGGGGGGTGGTCGGCCTGCCCGAGGTGGGGAAGGGGGTCGGGACTGCAGAGAGGGGGTGTTGGAGCTGCAAGAAGTGGTTGGGGCTGCCGGTGGTGCGGGGGAGGGGGGTGGGGGCGGGTGTGGGGAGATCAGGAGATCTGGGCTGCGGGGGTAGAGTTTGATCGAAGCAGGCCGGCGGGGCGGGGTGGGGTCAGCGCTGGGTATCATGCATTGTATATCCTCCATCATTTCTAGCAGAATTCGGAGGGTCAGAGTGATGATTGGGGATCCAACAGAGTGAATCCTGGTCACGTTCCCACCCCAGTTCTGCTAAAGCTTTATGAAGCGAAGGAGGAAAACCTCTGCCATTGCGCTTGCCGCTTAATATGTAACACACAGGCTTGGAAGAGAGAACTTCAACACAGATGAACGATTGAGTGTGCAACAAATCTTGTGTGGTTTAATTCAATTAGCCTCCTGCCCCTCCCCCTCCTCCCAAAAAATCCTAACCTCATGAAAGGAGACCAATTGTAACTTCATGAATCATAAATAATTTGAAGATTTCAGGAAATAAATGATCAGCAACCAAATAGCATGGTCGCAAAGCTTTACATATCCCTGTGTGTCAGTGCATCTTTGATGATGGAGTAAAGCAGACATTCTATTCTGTGGGACTTGCAGTAAATACTTTGACACCAAAAAGGTATTCACGTGGATAATTATATCAGCACTTTCGTTTTAAATCTACTGCGTGCGTGTACATGATAGACCCTGCTTTAAATTCAGTTTCTTTCAATGGTTTCCTTGGACGTCGGACACCCGGGGGAAATCTCCCCGTGACACTATCTCCAGCTGCAGAGTCTGAAAACCAAACGCGATTCACTCGAGCCACGTTTAACATTTCATCTCCCTGCAAGCATCGCAAAACAAATACCCCAGGCAGCTTCTGGTGCACGTTTCCCTAAATCCACTGACTTCTGTTTCTCAAGGTCCTTTTTTATTTTTTTGCAAAGGTGATTAACCTTGGGCCCATCTGGCATGTGGGGGAGCCAGCCAAAAGCACGTTGCACAAGAGCCACCAACCAGTTCAGCCTTACGTCTTCAACACGTGGGATGATTGCTCAGTCAGAGGATAGGCTGCAGGGAGAGGTAGGGGAGCTGAAAAGATCTGGATAATGAAGGCTCAGCAAAGTCTCAAGTGGCAAACGGCAAGATTTAAATAACAAAATGTCTTAAAAGTAGTTGAGATGTCCAAGATAATTAAGAGCATAAAACAGGTAATATAACATGCCTGTTCGAAGATACACGTAATAAGATGTATTGTTGTTGTAGTTTTTAAACATACTTACTGCCCTATTCGACGATACAGTGCAGATATTGAAAGAATTACTATTCCACTGAAATATAAAACTGATTTATTGTGCAGTAAGATTAATTAGTGAGAATGCACTGAAGCATTCACTATTATTTTATAGTACGGTAAGATTTATTATTAAACTTTCCTATCCTGATGGGAATTATAATAATACAGTTGCATCGACATCATTATTAGTAAGGTCCACTGTTCTGGCTACAAAACATGCACTGAAATTAATTGAACATGAAGTTTCTGAGTTTCTGTTTTTAATGGTTATTCCTAATTCCTAATTTTGTCTTTTAAAAAGCATTATATGTGTAAGATGGGTATAGAGGGATAAGGGCCAAACGCGGGAAATGGGGGCTAGCTTAGTGGTTAAAAAAAAAGGCGGCATGAACAAGTTGGGCCGAAGGGCCTGTTTCCATGTTGTATGGCTCTATGGGCGCGATTCTACCATTTTTGGGTACGGTCCCGATCGCCGCCATTTTCAGCCCTTGGTAAAGGGGGAACGGCCGCGGAGGCAGTCGCGGATCGCGCCACTCGCCTCACAGCCAACTTTACCAAGTTTTCGCGCTCGGAAACGGGCGCAACGCAATGGTAAAATCAGGCCCTTTGTGTGTGGGGCAGTTTCTTAACTTCACTTTCTGGCAGACCCATTGCAAGATGTGCAAATAGCTGTATGGAAATGAGAAAAAGCACGATTGCGTTCACCAGGATAAAAAGCAAAAGTATAGCAGAAAGATACATGTTACAAAATGAGGATGAGATTAACTCTTTATATAGACCCAGCTGATCTCCCATGTTAGGATGAATCCATTTGAAATGAAACATCACCAGTTTTTATAAAGTCTGGCTGATCCACATCTTGAAATGTATAATCCAGCAGTTTACCCCCATTGCGTTGCTCCAGGCTGTTTAATAGGAAAAGGTTTCAATTAACTCAGTATGTTTTTTCTGCCTCTCTTTCTTGCTGCCTTCACTCTGTGCCATTCTTGATGTGCAAAGATAAAATCCCTACGGAGCAGAAGGAGGCCGTTCAGCCCATAGATGAGGTAGATAGTCAACATACTTTCCCAAAAGCAGGAGAGTCTAAAACTAGAGGGCATAGGTTTAAGATGAGAGCGGAGAGATACAAAAGGGTCCAGAGGATCAATTTTTTCACACAGAGGGTGGTGAGCATCTGGAACAAGCTGCCAGAGACAGTAGTAGAAGCAGTTACAATTTTGTCCTTTAAAAAGCATTTAGACAGTTACATGGGTAAGGTGGGTATAGAGGGATATGGGCCAAATGTGGGCAATTAGGACTAGCTTAGGGGTTTAAAAAGAAGGGTGGCATGGACAAGTTGGGCTAAAGGGCCTGTTTCCATGCTGTAAACTTATGAGTCTGCACCGTCTCTCTAAAAGAGCATCTTAATCTGGTCCAAACTCCATCCTATCCCTGTAACCCTACTCATTCACCATGGCTCTTCCACCTAACTTACACATCTTGGGACACTAAGGGGCAACTTAGCATGACCAATTCACCTAACCTGTACATCTTTGGACTGTAGGAGGAAACCAGAGCACCCGGAGGAAACCCACGCAGACACGAAGAGAATATGCAAACTCCACAGTCACCCAAGGCTGGTATCGAACCCAGATCCCTGTGAGGCAGTAATGCTAACCACTGTGCCACCGTGCCTTCATCACTGTGATCTTGGATGTCTATTCTTCTAGTTGTTGGGTGAGCTTCTCCCAAAAAATTCTAAGTGTCGAATTTGCGTAAAAACTGGAGTAAATCCCGTTGTTTTTTTTCAGCAGGAGTTTAAAAACGAATCTCCCACACTCTGTGCACTGCAGAGTGCACTGGCATGAATCATGTTAACATCCAGTGAGCGGGGCCTATTCCGGCTGGAGGGCCGGCACCATAGCGCTGAGCGGGCCACTGTATACATGCCGATCTGTCAGCGCCGAGATTGGCACATGCACCGTAACCACTGTCGGCCAGCCTCCCAATTGCTGGCCAGCCCGATCGCTGGCCTGCCCCGCGATCCCACAATGCCAGCTGTGCGACACCCGCATGGCTCGGTAAAACAATCATGCAAGTTCTTTATTTAAAGATATACATAGAATATTAACTGGGAGACTCTGTAGACACATCTGACCTGTAGGAATGCAGTTGTATTCCGTCTACAGGGTCATGGGATATTCCATCCCATCGTGTTTTCTAGTCATTAGTGATGGACAGCAGTTTAAGATACGCCTCCTGAAAAGTATGTGTACTTCATATCACAACACTGACGTCATTCTCAAAGGCTGATGGCAGCCATGATGGGGCTTGCGTTGCATTTGCCTTTCAGAGGGGAGAAGGCCAGATATCGGAGCATCAGCAATCTCACTGAACAGATAATTAACCAAACAGCCAACGAGAAGATACCGCGTCTGAACTCTCACAAAAGCTGCCGGCATCAAAAATCTTCCCTCGTCGAACAAAAATGACTTAATTGCTCCCCTGCACACTGGACGCAACAGCTGGGCACCAGACTGTTCAGGTTTGGTGATCTGTGCTTTGAAAATCATCCCCTGGCATTCCGCAACCCCTTAACGAAGCTTAATGGGAAGTTAATTGGAGGTGAGCAGGTTCCTGGTTCCTCCCCCACTACACACTTTGAGAATATCATTGTGTCCCACAGGCATCAGTACCCTGATACGCATTCCGGGAGCACTATTTTCAGAACACACACTCTCCTGTTCGTGCCCCCACAGGCAATTGAAAAATCCCAGCGTTAACCTCTCGCAGTTAGAAAATAAATCACTGCATATTTCAAAGCCATCACAGATAATTAATTATACCATATTTGCACTCCAATCTTAGTTCGTGAGGTACTTCCCATACATGCTGTTTCACAGCTACACAATGAACAATTTTATATAGTTATACAGTTTTATATATACTTTATAACCAGGGCTCACGGTGGCACAGTGGTTAGCACTGCTGCCTCACAGCGCCAGGGATCCGGGTTCAATTCCGGCCTCAGGTCACTGTCTGTGTGAAGTTTGCACATTCTCCCCGTGTCTGCATGGGTTTCCTCCGGGTGCCCCAGTTTCCTCCCACAGTCCAAAGATGTGCAGGTTAGGTGGATTGGCTCTGCTAAATTGACTCTAATATCAGAGAGTTTAGCAGGGTAAATATGTGGGGCTACGGGAATCGGGCCTGGGTGGGATTGTGGTTGGTGTAGACTCAATGGGCCGAATGGCCTCCTTCTTCACTATAGGGATTCTATGAATATTTTAAGGGTGGCACAGTGGTGAGCACTGCTGCCTCACAATGCCAGGGACCCAAGTTCGATTCCGGCCTCAGGTGACTGTGTGGAGTTTGCACCTTCTCCCCGTGCCTGCGTGGGTTTCCTCCGGGTGCTCCAGTTTCCTCCCACACTCCAAAGATCTGCAGTTTAGGTGGATTGGCCATGCTAAGTTGCCCCTTAGAGTCCAAAGATGTGTTGGTTAGGCAAATAGCAGGGTAAATATATGGGATTACAGGGATAGGGTCTGTGTAAGATGCGGTGTTGGAGAGTTGGTGCAGACTTGATGGGCCGAATGGCCTCCTTCTGTACTGTAGGGATTCTATGATTCAATAATATTTGTAGCCCGCTCTCAGAGAAATTATTTTTCTATACTTATGATTTTGTGACATTTTAGGTGTCATACAAACTGAAGCCCTGTGTAAAGTAGCATCTATGAGTGCCAGTCTGGGATATCAGCAAGTCAATGGGAAGATGGGTGAGGAGCAAAGCTTCCCATACAAGGGGACGTTGCCGGGATCGGGCACTGTATAACCACCATCTAACAGGTGGGAAGTTACTGAGGCTCAAAGATACTCAGGCAGGGAGGACGACGGTGTTTGGCATTCCTCCAATATTGTAAGTGGAACTTCAACTTACATTTTTATTGAACCAATGACCTCCTGACTCAGAAGCTAAAGTACCACGGATGAATCAAGTCTGTCTCAGATGTCTGTCAGATAGTGTAGTCTACAGCATATTTGCAAAATAACATCGGGCAGATTGCAGATGAAGTTATACGGAGAGCTGTGAATTGCACGGAATTCAATGGGGCTTTCTGCACGTGTGCTTAAATACATACGCACACAGTTCTACTTACCACATGGCTAACATTTATTGTTGGGAGCGAGTGGGGTTAGCCTTGTCCTGATATTAAAAACAATAAGTATAGAGGTTATAAAGACGATTTAAACACTTTAGATTGCGGTTGTAGTTAAATTGTATGAGATTAGTCTACAAGATGTTGGGAGATAGAAGTACTACCTCACAACGCCAGTAATCCAGGTTTGATTCTAGCCTTGGGTGCCCCTCTCTGTGGAGTTTGCACATTCTCCCCGTATCTGCGTGGGTTTCCTCCAGGTGCTCCGGTTTCCTCCCACGCTCCAAAGATGTGCAGGCCAGGTTGATTGCCCATGCTATATTGTCGCTTAGTGTCCCAAGATGTGTAGGTTAGGTGGATTAGCCATGGCAGAACCCCACTCCACCTGCAACCCCCTCCCCAACCCCCACCCGCCACCCGCCCCACCGGCACAGGTGAAGTTGACATCTTTTCTTTGCCAGAGGACTTCAGAGAAGTCTGCTCACACCTGCAGCTTCTGACAGGGAAAAAGATAAATCTCTGCAACAGAATGGAGTGTTGCAATGAATCAAAATCCTGCCAGGTGACCAGGGGACATGGAGATTAAAATGACCTGGCTACTTCAGAATTTTCACAGCTGACAGGCAAGAACGCAGATATTGATCCCAGGGTTGATCTTCAGTTCTGCTGGGGCCGTCCAGCCACGGCACCCCCATCACGGCAGAGAGTGGCGAGGTCAACCCTTTGCCTCAAGCCTGAGCCCACCCAACTCCCAGACCCTTGAGAGATCCTTCCCCTGCAGCCTGGGAAAGCTGAGGGTCAAATGGCAACTGGACATATCACTTTGTGTCTCCTGGGGACCCAAGACACCTGGTCAAAGTGTCGGTGCCAGGGTGCAGTGGGAGGTGGTCTAAAGGGATCCTGACTGGGGTGTCTAATAGGGGATGGGAGGCTGAGTGGATGGTTTGAGAGGAACGGTGGCTGAGCGGTGGGGGGGAGGGTTCAGGTTGGGCCAACTTCATGCCTACGTGGTGTTCAGGGACGGGAGGGCGTGGTGACCAGTGATTTGAGTGGTGGGAGGGAGGATGCCCCTCTTTTCTGAGAGGTTGGTGGTGCTCCCTGCCCCTTCGGGGTCCAGCATGCCATGTCCCCACTTGTGGGCAGCAGTGTAAAGCCTGCCCGATGCCGTGCCTGCTGGCAGGCCGGGTGTATGGGCTGTCAAACCCGCGAATGGCATTCAGGTTAGCGGGCTAACAGATAATTATCGACTTGCTGCCCTCTCTGGGCAGGAACCAATCAAGGCCGGTAGGGCGGTTCGGGTGAATTCCGAGAGCCCTCACACCCATTGGGAATCCTGATTTTCTGCCGTGCCGCATTGATCAGTTTTCCCACACGGCCGTCTGAATTGGTCGGGGAATCGACCTCCACCACCTCCCCCCCAACCCCTCCACCCCCTTAAATTTAACAGTGGAATCCTAGAGTTGAAAGAAACAGTTTGCTAAACCCCAGTCATAATACTGGATACCTTCGAGATCAAAGCAATGCGAAGCAATCAGCTTCTGGCTTCACTAGAAAGTTAGAATTCTCCGACCTCGCCCATGGCTGGGATTCTCCGGTCCCGCTGCCGTGAACGGAGATTTGACTAAGCGCCAAACCCTCCGTTCTCGGGAGCAACGGCAGTGGGTTGTGTATGGCCGGAAAATAATGGCCAATAACGACAACATTTGTCGGATTATTGTTCAAAGAGATAGCGGGATGACTGACAGAAGCAGCAGCGATTCCATCCTCGGGAAGGATTTAGTCTCGTTGCTAGGACAGCGATAAACAGCATGTGGGAAGGTTCCCTCCGGACACTAATTCCTATTCATGATTTTGCTGGATGTGCCCAATTCGAAGAGATGTACTCGTTAACGGAATTGCTGTGAACATGAAGGAAGTCAGGGTGCCTACTTCAAACAGTAAGAGCCTGAGTGCGATTAATGGGACAATAATATTGCGGCCTCTGATAAGAGAGAAAAATGGATATTGTAAATGGAATTCTATACCAAATGCTAATTAACTGCTTAACCTAAGTCTGTCGACAAGTGGCATCATTAAAAAGAAACACCCACACCCCCCCAAACGTGAACAATTCAATATTCAATAATATTTCCATGGTAATGTCTCAGTTCTCAGCGAGTAATTTTTGTAAATATTCTATTTTGTTCAGATCTGTTTTATTCTCTGGTTCTGCTATTTACTGATAAACATTGGGATGCAAAATGGTTGATTAATAATTGAGCGAAGCATATTGTTTTCATGTAAAATAGGGGCAGGGCATTTAGTTAGTACCACAGGAATATTAAAATAGCAGCGTTTAGCCCAGGACCCGCTTGTGTTCTGTGAATAAAAAAAAACAATCAAAATATTATAATGAGAGCCTCAAACCATGTATCCTGCAGCTGAGGGCAAGAGCAGTACGCTTAAAGGAAGGATTTTTTTTGCGTATTTCAGCATAAAATCCACTGCTATTTGGATCATTTATTTTAAACACGCGTTAATATCTAAGCAATGATATTCAGACAGAAATTTTAAAGCCTGATTTTATAGAGTTTAACTGCCAGACAAAGCTGGGGCTATTTGACAGCTGAGGTCCTGTGGTGATCAAAGGGTTTGAAAAAGCAGACACGTCAGGAGCTGTGGTTTTGCATCCCAGGCTCCAGTGGAAGAAGCTCCAAGGCTTTCCCGCTTTATCAGCTATGACCGGGCAAAGACACAATAAGGAGGCCCACTCCCACCACTACACGCCCCTTCCCCAGTCCCAGCAGGTCAGTCCAGCAACAGAAGCAATGAAGACATACTTCCTTCAGAATGTGAGAGGGGTGAGGTGGGGGAGGAGGCATCACTTACCAGCACTGAGGTTAATTAGAAAGGGTTTACATTTTTTTTTCCAAAGTAAAAATTCTCAAAACACTGTGGCATTTTTTGGGAATCTCGAATTATCTCTTGGAGGAGAAATATTCAGCCATTTCTGTACAGAATATAATTCAGTGTTGCAGACAGATGATCATTCAAGTCTGAGACTCCAGTGCAGTACGGAGGGAGTGCTGCACAGTTGGAGGTGGCATCTTTCAGATGAGATCTCAAACCGAGGCGTCATCTGCCTTCTCAGGTGGATATAAAAGAACCCACTGCGCTATTTCTACACAAAGCAGGGAGTTATCCCTGATGTCCTAACCATCAGTTCACATCAGATAAACAGATTATCTGCTCATTAGGCAGGTTTGTGAGAGCTGGCTGTGCTGAACTTGGCTGTAGCATTTCTTACATTACAGCAGTGACCATACATCTGTACTTCATTGCTATAAAATGCTTAGGATGTCAGTGAAAGGCACTATACACGTTGCCAGTTTGAATTCACTGAACAGGGAACAATAGAGGCCATCTTAGTTTCTATCTGCAGAATGCTATACCCAGTAAAAGGCATGCCATGTTCATGAATCCAAATTCATAGAATCCCTACAGTGCAGAAAGAGGTTATTTGGCCCATCAAGTCTGCACTGACAATAATCCCACTCAAGCCCTATAACACCACATATTTACCCTGCTTGTCCCCCTAACACTAAGGGGCAATTTATCATGGCCGATCGACCTAACCCGCACATCTTTGGACTGTGGGAGGAAACCGGAGCACCCGGAGGAATCCCACGCAGACACAGGGAGAATGTGCAAACTTCACACAGACAGTGACCCAAGGCCGGAATTGAACCCAGGTCCTTGGCACTGTGAGTCAGCAGTGCTGACCACTGTGCCACCATGCCACTTGTATGGAAGCTTCAGGAACTGCCTTTACTTATATAAATTTGACATGAATGAACTGTTAAAATAGCTGCCAAAGGGGCTAGGTGCCCTTTGCAGCTTAAAGCACAGATTATCCAGCTTCTAGAAAGTTCCAAATTGAATCATGATAGGGTGATGGGCCCCCCTTGAAAGGACATGCCTAGACACCACTCCTTTGTGGAATTCACAGCTGGCATTGTTTGAAGCCTACTCCAAAACTCAGGCCGGGACTTTCCAGCACCACCCTCCACTGGGATCTTCTGATCCTGCTAAAAATCAATGGACTATTGACTGGCCTGCAGGTTTCCCTGCTGCAGGTCCCCCTATGGTGGCACCAAAAATTCCCAACCACAGAATCAATAGGCTCCAAGATTATATGGCATGAATTTCACACTTCCCGCCAGTGAGTTTGTAAGTGGGGTGTAAATTTTCTCAGGTGGGCTTCCCACTGGGTTCCTGCCCGACCCCTCAGTAATTTTACACTGGGGTGGGCAAGGCCTTAGATGCCACCTGCCTTTACTCCAATTGAAATCCTTAAGCGATGAATTATTACCTATTTCCCATCCAGCCTCAGGTTCAGGCCTCGGGTGGGAAGGGTGGGGCTGTTGCCATCAGAAGCCCCCTTTTAACTTTGGGCACTCATCCAATAACCTCAGGACCTCCCTCCATCCCCACCCTCTCCCACTATCCAAACCCCAAGTCCTCCGCTAACCTTGCTGTCCTGAGACTCCCAAAACCTACCTCTTCCTAGAATCCTAAGACTTAGGCCGAAATTCTACCACTTCACGCACCCTGGAATCAGGGCAGGCATGGTTCCCAGAAGGGAAATCTCTGCTGGCTTTAGGCAGGATTTTACGATCACACCCAAGCGAGGCTATAAAATCCCGCTCTGGGGATTCCATTCCTCTCCACTGAAGCTTCTGGTGCTGAAGGGACTGGGGAGCTGTCAGTCAATCCGATTGAAGTCCCGCTTGTTAGAGCGTGAAATGGCTCTGGGGCTGACAGTTTCTGTGGGAATATGTTCCTCTGCTAACTCTTGGCATGGTGGGATGGGAAACACTGACATCCTAAAAATCCTGACTTATGTCTCCAGATTTGCCATGCCACAATCAAAAACTGATGAGTCCAGATATCCGCAAGTTAACTGTCAAAGAGCACAACCTACCTTCTAATGCATAGCAATGACCTTTTACCATGTGACTGAAACTCGTTCTCTGATTCTGAAATCATTATTGTCCAAAAGACCAGGCCAGACTGTAGAATAACACCAACAAGACAATAGCTGCAGATAAAGGTTGTACTATCTTTGCCTTTTAGGAATCAAGAGATTTTTAAAACATCTTTTAAAAAGACTTCCAGCCTGATTTGAAAGCTCAGAGTTCACCTGTAAAAAGATTGATACCACTAATACAAGTGCTGACTTCACAACCTGCTGAACACTCTTCTCATCAAAGAAAGCTAGCAGTGATCCTAACATCCAACGCCAGATACTTGAACTTATTGGAATTGCAACTCCATGGGTGGGATTTTATGGCCCGCTGGGGCAAGACCAGAAATTCCCACCCAAGGTCAATGCCTGTTCCAATTCCATGGAGGGGTGAGGTGGTAAAGTTCTGGCCCACATTGGGAAAAGGCTTCCTTCTTCACTGGAGTCACAGACATGTATTAACTATTCTTCTGGTTCAATACTTGTAAAAGTGCACTATCATCTTTAATTGTATCTTCCTTGGGTGTGTGACTGTAAGATATATCTTTTGGGGTGAATGTGTAAATAAATGATCCTCTCTTTATACCCATGGAAGTCTGCTGCTTGTGCTTTTCAAATTGACCACACATGAACAGGAGTTTAGAAACACACATCTATCTTTTCAACAATAAACCAGGCTAATTATGGACAGAAGGGAAGGGGATTAGGGAGAGATGGTGGTGTTGTCATAATGTCATTGGATGAGTAATTCAGAGATCCAGGCTGATGATCTCGGAACGCAAGTTCAAATCCCACCACGGCAGCTGGTGGAATTTAAATTCAATTAATAAGATCTGGAATTGAAAGCTAATCTCAGTAACAGTAACCATGAAATTATCATCAATTATGGTAAAAGCCTATCTGGTTCATTAATGCCCTTTAGGGAAGGAAATCTGCCACCCTTAGCAGCATGATGGCACAGTGGTTAACACTGATGCCTCACAGTGCCTGGGACCTGGGTTCAATTCTGGCCATTTCTCCTTTGTGGAATCTGCGTGTTCTCCCCGTGTTTGCGTGGGTTTCCTCGGGTTCTCCCATTTCCTCCCGCAGTCCAAAGATGTGTAGGTTAGGTGGACTGGCAATGCTAAATTGCCCCTTAGTGTCAGGGGAACTAGCTAGGGTAAATGCATGGAATTATGGGGATAGGGCCTGGGTGGGATTGTGGTCGGCGCAGACCCGATGGACCAAATGGCCTCCTTCTGCACTGTAGGATTCTATGATTCTATGATAAAATGCCCTTAATGTCCAAAGATGTATAGGTTAGGTGGATTAGCCATGGTAAATGTGCAGGGTTAAGGGGATAGGACAGAGGGAAGGGCCTGGGTGGGATGCTCTTAGGGTGAGTTGGTGCAGACTCAATGGGCCGAATGGCCTCTTGCTGCACTGTAGGGATTCTATGGATATCTGGTATGACCTACATGTAACTCCACACCCATGCTCTCAAGGGCAATGAATGTTGGCCTTGCCAGCGATATCAACAATCCATGATGGGATTTAAAAACATTGAGGGTTTCAATTTATCATTTCTCTCATGTCCTTAAAAGCGTGATTGTGTCAGCGCGTCATGAGTGTCAGGATTTAGGAGCCTGGAAATACACATTCGGAGAAACAGATCAATAGTTGATAAGACCCTCAGCCTGCTGAAATATTCCACATAATCAAAAATAATGTATTTTGATATCTGCTATCTTCCATAATAACGCTTCAGCAGACACATACAGTACTGCTGAAATGTCTCTCTTTCATACTGCGCATTAACAGAAACAGGATATATAGTAACATCATAGCCCCGTGGGCAACATATAAAGTTCCTATTAATTTATCTATGTCTCAAGGACAGCATGGTGGCACAGTGGTTAGCACTGCTCCCTCACATGGCCGGGGACTCGGGTTCACTTCCAGCCCTGGGTGACTGTGTTGAGTTTACACATTCTTGCCGTGTCTGCGTGGGTTTCCTCCGGGTGCTCCAGTTTCCTCTCACAGTCCAAAGGTGTGCGGGTTAGGTTGACTTGCCATGCTAAATTGCCTTAGTGTCAGGGAGATTAGCAGGGTAAATACATGGGGTTACGGGGATAGGGCCTGGATGGAATCGTTGTCAATACAGGCTCAATGGGCCGAATGCCCTCTTTCTGCACTGTAGGTATTCTATAATTCTATGAAGTATGGTTGAAGCAGAATCTTAGTGATCAGATTTATGAGTTCCCCAGTCATGATACAGCAGGACTGGAATCAACCCTTTCTGTGGCAGTCACACACACACACACACACACACACACACAAAAAAGGAGAAGAAATACAGTTAAAGAGAATAGTGCACTTTTACAAGTTGTAAACAAAGGAATTGTTCTTAGTTCACATATCCAGCTCATTGTGGGAAAACAATATTTTCAGGTTGGTGAAGGGAGATTTTTCTACACCCGTGTAAATGTAATTTGTATGAGTTCTGGTAGCTGGAGATGGATATTAGGTTTATTGCAGAGATGAAGGGACAAATATTCAGCAGCTCATGAGGTTATTCGATTTGATTTGATTTATTATTGTCACATGTATTAGCATACAGTGAAAAGTATTGTTTCTTGCGCGCTATATGAACAAAGCATACCATTCATAGAGAAGGGAAGGAGAGAGTGCAGAATGTAGTGTTATAGTCATAGCCAGGGTGTAGAGAAAGATCAACTTAGTGCGAGGTAGGTCCATTCAAATGTCTGATGGCAGCAGGGAAGAAGCTGTTCATGAGTTGGTTGGTACGTGACCTCAGACTTTTGTATCCGTTTCCTGATTGAAGAAGATGGAAGAGAGAATGTTCAGGGTGCATGGGGTGCTTAATTATGCTGGCTGCTTTGCCGAGGCAGCGGGACGTGTAGACAGAGTCAATGGATGGGAGGCTGGTTTGCGTGATGGGTTGGGCTTTGTTCACGACCCTTTGTAGTTTCTTATAGTTTTGGACAGAGCAGGAGCCATATCAAGCTATGATACATCGGGAAAGAATGCTTTCTATGGTGCATCTGTAAAAATTGGTGAGAGTTGTAACGGACATGCCAATTTTCCTTAACCTCTTGAGAAAGTGGAGGTATTGGTGGGCTTTCTTAACTATAGCGTCGGTGTGGAGGGACCAGGACAGGTTGGTGGTAACCTGGACACCTAAAAATTTGAAGCTCTCGACTACTTCCACTTTATCCCTGTTGATGTAGACAGGGCCATGCCCTCCATCCCGCTTCCTCAAGTTGACAACTATCTCCTTCATTTTGTTGACTGTGAGAGAGAGATTATTGTTATCGTACCAGTTCACAGGATTCTCTATCTCTTTCCTGTACTCTGTCTCATTATTGTTTGAGATCCAACCCACTATGGTGATGTCATCAGCAAACTTGAAAATTGAGTAGGAAGGGAATTTGGCCACACAGTCATAGGTGTATAAGGAGTATAGTAGGGGGCTGAGGACACAGCCTTGTGGGGCACTGGTGTTGAGGATGATCATGGAGGAGGATATGTTGCCTATCGTTACCGATTGCGGTCTGTAGGTTAGGAAGTCTAAGATCCAGTAGCAGAGGGAGGAACCAAGCCCCAGGCCATGGAGTTTGGAGATGAGTCTTGTAGGAATGATGGTGTTGAAAGCCGAGCTGCAGTCAATAAATAGGAGTCTAACATCTGTGTCTTTTTCATCCAGGTGTTCCAGGGTTGAGGATAGAGCTGGGGAAATGGCGTCTGCTGTGGACCTGTTGCAGCGATAGGCAAACTGTAGTGGATCCAAGCAATCTGGGAGGGCAGAATTGATTCATGCCATGACTAAGTGTTCAAAGCACTTCATAATGATGGATGTCAGAGCCACCAGACGATAGTCATTAAGGTACGTTCTTTGGCTTTTCTTTGGTACTGGGATGATGGTCGTCTTTTTGAAGCAGGTAGGGACCTCAGATTGATGTAAAGAGAGGTTAAAGAGATTGTGACTACCCCCGCCAGCTGGTCCACACAGAATCTGAGTGCTCGTCCGGATACCCCATCCGGACCAGTCGCTTTCTGTGGATTGACTTTCGAGAAGGCTACTCTGACGTCTGCAATGGGGATCTTGGATATGAGTTAGTCTGAGGCTTCCAGGGTGGAGGGCTTGCTCTCACTGACCTCTTGCTCAAAACGAGCATGGAACGCGTTGAGTTCATCAGGGTGGGGTGCATTGGCGATTCCACATGCCTTCATCTTGTAGTTATGTCTTGCAGACCTTGCCATAATTGATGAGAGTCCATGTGGCTAGCCTGGGACTCTAGCTTGGTCCAGTACAGTCTTTTGGCATATTTGATGGATCTCTGTATGTCATATCTGGATTTCTTGTATAGACAGTAAGAAGTTTAACAACACCAGGTTAAAGTCCAACAGGTTTATTTGGTAGCAAAAGCAACACCTACATCTCCACATCATTTCTTGTATAGGTCAGGGTCGCCTAACTTGAACGCCTCAGACCTGGACTTCAGCAAACAGTGGATATCCCTGTTCATCCATGGTTTCCGGTTGGGGAACACACGGATTTGCTTCTTTGGCACACAGCCATCTACACACTTACTAATGAAGTCTGTTACTGTAGTGGGGTACTCGTTCAAGTTGGTCACTGAGTTTTTAAATATTGATCAGTCCACTGACTCGTGTGCGCTAATTTCCTTAGCCCCCTGAGAAAGTAGAGACATTGGTGGGCTTTCTTAACTGTAGCGTCAGCATGGAGGGACCAGGACAGGTTGTTGGTGATCTGGACACCTAGAAACTTTAAGCTCTCGACCATTTCCACTTCATCGCCGTGGATGTAGACAGGGGCATGTCCTCCACTATTTTTCCTGAAGTCGATGACTATCTCCTTCGTTTTACTGACATCGATGTGTTGGTTGAGGGGTTAATATTTCCCGAGAGTCTGGAGAGAATCCTCCTTCTCTTCAAAAACAGTGACATGGCATCTTTCACTTTCACCTGAGGGAACTTTGATTTAATCTCTCATCCAGAAGTCAACACATCTGACAGTACAGCACTCCTTCAGCGAGGTGTCAGCATAGATTTTGAGCTGAAATCTCTGGGCCCGGCGACCGTAACCTTTTGTCTCAGTTGCGAGAACTGAGTCAAGACTGATGGCTCCTGTTTTACTCAAATGTTTGTATATGGATAGGCAGGTGGATAGAGTCACTGGTGATATCTGGAAATCAACTAAGAGAGAAGGTCAACTAATTAGCCTTAATCCAGAAAAGGAGAATGGAAGTGAGGTTTCACCCATACTGATCTTAAATGGAGTTAACACCAATGACAAAATGTAGGGAAATAATTCTTGACTGCAGACATGATAGTTCACTACATTTTTTAATTCATTTTATGGGATATGGGCATCACTAATTTAGTTCCCATCCCTAACTGCCCTCCATTTCAGAGGGCACTTGAGACTCAACCATTGCTGTGGATCTGGAGTCACATGGAAGCCAGACCAGGTAAGGACGGCAGATTTCCTTTCCTAAAGGGCATTAGTGAACCAGATAGGTTTTTATGACAATTGACAATGGTTTCATGGTCATCAATGCTAATTGATTCCAGATTTTTTATTGAATTCAAATTTCTGCCTTGGTGGGACTTGAACCTGGGTCCCCATAGCGTTACCTTGGGTCTCTGGATAACCAACCCATTGACAATACCACTACGCCACCACCTCCCCACATCATACAAAGTGCCACCAGACCAATAGACGTGGAGGTAAAAAGCAAAGCTGGAGACCTCCTCTGAGTATCACTACGACTGGTAGAAAGCAATAGCTCACCATTCTTATTGAGTTAACCATTGTTGACAAGTATATGCTTGTATTAGTGTCAAAATGAGCTTTACACACTTCACTGAATTAGATTAATGCCCTCAAAATCACAAGAGAATCACGTTGTTTCTCCAACAGGCAAGAAACACTGATGTCATTAAAAAGCTCCTGCTTGATTAATGGACCCTTGCTCTTGGAAGACCAGTGAATTTTCTTTCTTCGAACATCCTTTTATTTTGCCCCTGTTATTTTATAGTTTGGGAATGAATACACTCTGTATGAAAGATAGAGGAAATATTTTTCAAGGAAGATTCTGAAATTAGGTAGTTCCTTTGGGAATGCCTGTGCATCACAAATATTTTATACTGTGGACATTAATATTACTTCATTTTGCATTTAAAACTGCCTCGGGTCACTCAAGAGAGGCTTTTAGAGGAAAGATTGTAGAGAAAATTCTAGACCAGTGGGTCTATCCACATAAGGCATAAATTTAATTTTATGAAGAGAATATTCTACTTTACAGTTTATGGAGGCAATATAATAGAGTTTTCGTGGAGAGATACACCAGTATGGAAATGGATACGTTTATTTATTATTGTCACAAGTAGGCTTACATTAACACCACAATGAAGTTACTGTGAAAATTCTCTAGTTGCCACATTCCGGCACCTGTTCGGGTACACTGAGGGAGAATTTAGCATGGCCAATGTACCTAACCGGCACATTTTCCAGACTATGGGAGGAAACCGGAACACCTGGAAGAAACCCACGCAGACACGAGGAGAACGCGCAGACTCCACACAGACAGTGACCCAAGCTGGGAATTGAACCCAGGTCCCAGATGCTGTGAGGCAGTAGTGCTAACCACTGTGCCACCGTGCTGCCCGCAAGTTATTGTAAGATTTAATTTGATGGTTGTGATTGATAAAGTAATTCCACATATCCATGCTCTTCACTTAGACAGTGTCAGTCTATGATAAGAGTGACTTTTGCAGGCAATTATACAATATGCGGGGTGGTTCTGAAGCCTCACCTGAACAGTGAAGCTGGGCTCAGGCAAGTGGTTTAAGACACATGCGCGCACACACACACATGCACACACACATACATGCATGCACATACACACACAAACAAGCACATGCGTTTGCGCACATGCACATGCACACACACACACAAACAAGCACATGCGTTTGTGCACACACACACGCACATGCACATGCATGCACACACACACACAAACAAGTACATGCATGTGCGCACACATGCACACACACGCACATGCACATGCATGCACACACGCACGCACACACAAACATACATATCACCTTTGATATATATTACGTTGGATGGGATAATGATGTTATTAATAATATTCATTGCCTGCAGCATGAAGTTCTGTAAAGTTAATACTGTACTTTGTATATTAATGAGGGAACAACTGCCAGCGCAATAAATAAATAATTATTCCGTGAGGTATCCTGCATGGAACTGATACTTTGGAAAATAAATCAGTTCATTTCTCCTTTGGTGAACAGATGATTTTCATCTATTACCTTGGAAAATATTAGTGACCAGATCAGGGCTGGCACCCCACTTAGGAGGAGAGAAGAGAACAGGTACTCCTGGGGTTTGCTGGTCCAAAGACCTTCGCTTTCAGATATCCATTTAAATGGATGGAGTATCAGGGTTGTAAGCACATCATTTCCTGAGCAGCACTGCCTGAGAGGAACCAGGAACCTGGAACCTGCACATTAATGTCATCAGGTGACATTCTTCTGTGCAATGTTTTAGCAAAGTCACTAATTCATTGAATAGCAAAAGAATGTCACACAGAGCAAAATCTTGTGCCCCGGGTGGCGGGTTTGGTCATAGAATCATAGAAACCCTACAGTACAGAAAGAGGCCATTCGGCCCATCGAGTCTGCACCGACCACAATCCCACCCAAGCCCTACCCCCATATCCCTACATATTTAACCGCTAATCCCTCTAACCTACGCATCTCAGGACACTAAGGGCAATTTTTAGCATGGTCAATCAACCTAACCCGCACATCTTTGGACTGTGGGAGGAAACTGGAGCACCTGGAGGAAACACACGCAGACACGAGGAGAATGTGCAAACTCCACACAGACACAGACACAACTCCAAATACAGTTTGGTGTTGGGGACAGGACATTTAATCAAGCAGGGACCCAGTCACTTTCCCACCCACTGCCAATTGAGGTGATTAATGCCCACTTAAGGACTTCATCCAACCAGCACTGGTATTAACCCCGTGATGGGCTAACTAGCATTTGCTTGCCAGTTCTCGGGGTGGGGGAAGTTGGGGTGGGGGGGGGGGGAGTGGAGGGGTGCGAGGGTGGTGCCTTGTTCAGAGGCACTCAGTTCCTAATCAAGGGTCCCAACATTGGGAAATGGGTGAGGGTGTGTGGGGAACTGTCGAGCATCCTTTCTGCCGAATCCTCTTCTCCACCACGCTCCCCCCCCCCCTCCCCTCCCCACCCCAGACTCCCTTCCCTCCATCATAATTGTGTCCAGGACCTTTCTCAATCCAAGATCTCGAATGGCTGCAGAGTGGCAGCAGCCAATGCCTTCCCAGAAGCGCTGCTGAGCACAGAAAAGCTGCCTGCCTCAGACTGGTTGGTAGCTCTTGGCAGATAGGGCATTCACCCTCGGGTCCTTGAACCCAAGAGAAGGCTCGCAGCTGTCCTGTTAATGCCCGAGATGTAACAGGCCCTCTTGAAAAGAGGCAACGCGAGGGTTTCGCCGGCTCTCCAGCTGATAGCCGGGGCTCCCATCATCTCCACGAGAAATCTCCACGTATCAATCTATCATCAACTGCACTTTGTATTTGGATTGGACTGTCTGACGGTGAGCAGCAATCATTTCTAGGCTGGATGTGTCAGTTTGGGTTATCTGATCTATTCAAAGCTATTTGATTGTTCTTTTTACAGGGAGTAATTCATGGCCATAGGATTATCCAGCAATGGAAAAGATTTTAGCAGCCCGTCCCCAATATAGTGCTGTGCTTCTCAATTGCATTCTCCATCATAGGACGAATATAAAGTGGGGAATTTGAATGATAGACTTCTTAAAACGTACACCATTTCCATAAATATTATTTTTAAAATGCTGTTTTTTTTATTGGGTCTCGGTTCAATTCCAATGAATTTAATTAAGATTAATGAAAGAATTCCATATGTCATTGGGTCTATATATCTCCAAACCATGCTTGGTGCCTGATTTAGGGTTATGCGTCTCTTGATAAATATCCCCTACATCCTGCTTTCTGAACAGTGAAATTAATTCCAATCAAATACAGCGATAAGTAATGAGACAAAATCCAATCTTGATAATGCAAAGTCAGTTTTTTGCACTGGAAACATTTGAATTGTTCAATAATTGACACGAAGCAATGTAAAAAAAAATCATGATAATTTAGTACTATCACTCTGTGGCATCAAATAATTAAGCAACTTTACTTATTGGGTGGCACGGTGGCTCAGTGGTTAGAACTACTGCCTCACAGTGCTGGGGACCCAGGTTAGATTCCCGGCTTGGGTCACTACCTGTGCAGAGTCTGCATGTTCTCCCCGTGTTATGTGGGTTTCCTCCGGGTGCTCTGGATACCTCCCACAGACTCAAAGATGTGCTGATTAGGTGCATTGGCCATGCTACATTCTCCCTCGGTGTACCATACAGGTGCCGGAGTGTGGTGACTAAGGGAATTTCACAGTAACTTCATTGCAGTGATAATGTAAGCCTACTTGTGACTGATAAATAAATTATAACGCAGATGCAATAGAAAGACGATTTGAATTGATGAAAGATCATTGTAGCTGCATTTATTTTTCCTTGTTCTGCATTACTGACTGCACAATGTTAATAATTAGACCCGCTCTCTAAGACCAAAACCCATGGGATAAAGCTTCAAAGACTAAGTGGCTTTGCTGTCTACAAGTAGATATTTGTGAGCAATAATGGATTCTGAGTGAGTCCCTCTTCATCTTCTGTTCTTACAGCATACACAGGTTGAAAAATTATGCAAAAATGCGCATTTCACACAAATAGCTCTGCAACCTCTCAAAATGGCAATCCAATTGTGTAGACACAATTTAAAATATTCCTCTTTCCGAGGCTGTCATTAAATGGAGCTCTTTTTTTTTCTCTCTTGAATGATTTGAAGAAATGAAAAGAGCAGCAGAATGGAAAACCATGTCAAGCACATACATTCACTGTATGATTTCATTGAGATTCAACAAAAAACCCCTTCTTTCTGAGCAGATTCAATGGCCTGGTGTTTCAATGCACTGTATTGTGGCATATCCAATTTGTAAAAGTGCCCAAAAACAGACAACCAAATTATTTCATGAGAGGAGACAGCAGGGTTGATAGCTGAATTTAGCAACAATTTCTCCCCAGACAAAAACAGTCAAATCTGAGAACGGATAAAAAGAGGCGCCTAGTATTAAATGCTCTGAATAATCTAGATGTAACAGAGGCTGAATTTCAAACAGTTTTAAATCCATAGCTTGCGTTTTTTAGCCCTGACAGGTTCACCACATGGAAGTCAACCAAATTGACAGACTTGGCCCTTTAGTTATGTGAGGAGGAGTCTGGAGCAAGCCACAGAACCAAGTAGGTTTGACATGCCCCTGTCTACATCAATGGAGATGAAGTGGAGATGATCGAGAGCTTCAAGTTTCTAGGTGTTCAGATCACCAACAACCTGTCCTGGTCCCTCCATGCCGACACTATTGTTAAGAAAGCCCACCAGCGCCTCAGGAGGCTAAGGAAATTCGGCACGTCCACTATGACTCTCATCAATTTTTACAGATGCACCATAGAAAGCATCCTTTCTGGATGTATCTCAACTTGGTATGGCTCCTGCTCTGACCAAGACCGCAAGAAACTGCAAAGGGTTGTGAACGTAGCCCAGTCCATCACGCAAACCAGCCTCCCATCCATTGACTCTGTTTACACTTCCTGCTGCCTCGGGAAAGCAGCCAGCATAATCAAGGACCCCATGCACCCTGTACATAATCTTTTCCACCTTCTTCCATCAGGAAAAAGATACAAAAGTCTGAGATCATGTACCAACTGACTCAAGAACAGCTTCTTTCCTGTTGCCATCAGACTTTTGAATGGACCTACCTTATATTAAATTGATCTTTCTCTAGACTCTAACTATGACTGTAACATTACATTTTGCACTCTCTCCTTTTCTTCTCCCCTATGTACTCTATGAATGGTATGCTTTGTCTGTATAGCATGCAAGAAACAATACTTTTCACTGTATACCAATACATGTGATAATAATAAATAAAATCAAAAAAAAAATTTTTGGACCCAGGAGGTGCATATTCATGAGGGTGGCTGATCAACCTCCAACCCTGGGGGCCTTTGTAAGTGGGTGTCGGTTCTAAGGAGGAGGGAGGTCAGGTATGGTGTGAAATGGATGGAATCGAGTTGGTTACTCAATATACAATCCACCCAATTTTGCCTTTCCATTGAATGACACTCCTCTTTCTTCCTTTCCAACTGCAAAATGTTTTTATAGGATGTTCATTTAGTCTGAATGAGATATCATTGTGAAATGGATATTTAGTTACTGTGATGTGGAGCCAACAGACCAAAATTATGCTGTTGGGGCAAATGTGCAAGAACTGAGCAAAAAGGCCAGTGACGAAATTCGATACAAAGAATAAGTTTATTAAAGTGAATTGCATTAATATGACTAACAGTAAGCGAATGTACAAGCTGGCAATCCTGGATTTGCGAGCCCCGGGTTCAACATAATTTTAGTGAATTTTTCTTTAATGATCAGGCCCCAGTGGTAAGGCAAATGATCCGGACACCTCAAAAGCTCTCAGTGATTACGAGTCCAATTCTATATCCAAGTGCAAAGGCCTAATTGTGTACGTTCTGGGCTTGTCACTGAACAGTGGTACCATCTGGTATCTGTAGGCGTCTGATTCTTGCTGCTAATTCCTAAACAAAAAGCTGTGAGCTTAGATGGTACACCAAGAGCCAACGCTTCACTCGGATATTTTACCTTGCCACATACAGAGAGGGTCTGGAGTGGTCAACTTTCCTACAACTGGCTCTCAATTGCCCTTTGACCAGGTAAAGTGTTCAATCACACATGGCACACAAATGGCATCAAATCTGTTCTCTTTCCTCTTCTATTTTAACTTAGCCAAGATGATGCTTCAAAACCACCATCACCCCAAAACAAAATAGACATTTGCATAACCGCCGGGCTTCTAAATGCTAATTAGAAAGCAAATCATAAACAGTGATTATGGCACTAAAACTTCAATCTCCATTTTAAAACGTGCTGAAGATTTGAATGCACAGATGTGATTGAAGAGTAAATTTATCAGGATAGTTTTCTAACTTCATGCTCACAGAATAAAAGGCCTTGCCCGTGAGAGCGTGCACTGGAAAATTGTGCAAGCTGCGATTTGTATGGGTTGCCAGTGCTGTTGTGTGCTCAGCATTTGAGTGCCACAGACCAAGACAGAACTACAATTGACGTTAAATTGGAATAACCTTTACTCTCTGATTGGTCTCCAGTTTCACACTTCCCAAAACAGAACACAACGTATCCTCTACAGATTGAGATTATGGATTTTCTAAAGAACAATCGAGGATTCCAGAAAAACATAGGGCACGATCTTACTGGCTCGCCACACCGATAGACTAGTGTGGTGAGCTGGTAAGATTGCGTGAGGCCAAAAATCCAGTTCCCTCCCTGGCCCTCTTTAGCTATGGCTTGTGTGGCTTTTGCTACCAAATAAACCTGTTGGACTTTAACCTGGTGTTGTTAAACTTCTTACCCTCTTTAGCTGGCAGGATCAGCTTCATGCCCAGAGAGGCCGCAAAGCCAATTTGCATAGGACTGACTGCATTTCAATCCTATTAGAACATCCAGGGTGGCTGTTTCCTGTCTCCTGGATGCTTCCCCCTCTCACCGGTCTGACCTTACACTGGCGAGAATCACTACTGGTCTCCATGATGGGCTTGCCAGATGCCAAAGGGATTAAAGACCATTGAAGTCCCCAACTAGTTGGGAGCATGGCTAGGCAGAGCCCATCAGACAGTGCCAGCCTAGTACCCTGGCAGTGCCCATCTGCCACCCTGGCAATGCCTGGTTAGGCACCAAAAGAATGCTGGGGCAGTGCCATACTGGTTTGGCCTAAGAGGGGGTGGGGCCTAAGGGGGTGGGGCCTGAACAGGAGTGGGGCTATGATTGGCGGTGGGGGAGGGCAGAATGCACAATGATGGGAAGGTTATGCAGGGGGTTGGGGGGGAGGAGGAGATCTGCAAGGGGGGGGCGGCTATGCATGGGGTCGGCACAGCAAGGGGGTCTCTACAAGGGAGGGCTATGCAAAGTGAACGGATATTTGGCTGAGCGCCAAATGCTCCGTCCTCACTTGCAGCAGCGGTGGGGTGTGAAGGGCTGGAAAATCACGGCCTCAGAGATTTTTGGGGGAAACTCCGCCCATAATACCTGACTTTTCAAAAAAACAATAAAACAACAATCAAATAATATTTCTGTGGTTTGTGTATGCCGCGATGGCAGCAGCTGGTAAATTATGCTGTAGACTCACAATGAATAACCAAGAACACAACAGGCATCTTTTATTCCAGGAACCTATATTCATTTAGATTGCTTTTCAGTAATATGTGTATCTCTGCAGGATGGGTGATTTCACAGCCCCAGTGTGATGTATGGTGGTGTAGTTGTCTTTAATGGCGTTTTCAGCAAAACAGATACGTATGAAAAAGTACAGATAAAAGTGGCAAATGTTGGGATTCTGAAATGAGAACAAAAGAATGCAGTGAACACACTGCAGGGCAGGCAGCGTTGGAAAAGCAAAGAAAGACAAGTGGCTGCAGGTGCCACAGGCCCTGTGAAAGGTGAGAGGCATGCGGCGGGAGGAGGGGGGGTATGTTCTCAAATGGGGCGACCTAGGCAGTAGCCAACGCATGTCCAACATTGCACTCCCTCCCAGCCAGCAGCCACATCGTGCTGGGATTGAACAGGAGGCAGACGACTGTGTGGAGTCTGCACGTTCTCCCCGTGCCTGCGTGGGTTTCCTCCGGGTGTTCTGGTTTCCTCCCACACTCCAAAGGTGTGCAGGTTTGGTGGATTGCTAAATTGCCCCTGAGTGTCCCAAGACGTGTCAGTTAGGGGGATTAGCTCTGATAAGTGTGTGGCGTTATGGCCCTCCCATAAGATACTCTGTCAGAGAGTCGGTGCAGACTTGATGGGCCGAATGGCCTCTTTCTGCACTGCAGGGATCCTATGATTCTTCTATGATTCTATGACCAACCACGGTTTTCCAATTTTGTCTTGACTCACTGCGTCAAATTTAGGATGGGTTGCTGACCAACTTGGCACTGTCAGCCTCCCCACCTCCCCCCACCCTCCCTGCTCCCCCCTCCCCACCTTCCCCTTACTGACCCGCACAACTGCCATCCCAGTTGTATCATTGAGAGAACTGGTTTCGAGAATTGTCGGATCCTAACAGGAGATAGTTCAGTTAACACAGAGATTGTGGCGATGACACATTTGATAAACACCCTACACTAATGACTGCACCGAGCACGCTTAATGCAACTCCTACATATCACTCAGCTCATTAACTCCTCCAAGTTAGTGCCCATGATGATCCCATCAGCCATCAATTTTCAAAATATTTATTTTACTTTTTCTTTTAGGGGCGTGGGTATCACTGTCAAGACCAACATTTATTCCCATCCCTTGGAAGGTGGAGTTAGCCAAGTTATTCAATAAAAATACATTAAAATTAAAGGAGGATGATAAATTGAGAGATCCCTCTGTGTATAAAGTATCCAATCTTCTATGATATTTCAAATAATTAATATTTCTTAACTTAGGGGTCCTGCTGATGGCAACAAGAATTGCTTATGAAAGCCACCAGAGAGACAGACATACCATCCTGTTCAGAATTTATCTATTCCTTCAGGTTTTGAACCTGCTCCCGAAACAAGGGCCGGAATTCCCACATCTGGGACTAAGTCCCGTGATGAGGATGGGAACATGGAGTGTTTCCCATTGCAGAAGCCGACTGGAAAACATACCACATCTTCTTGGGCGGCAGGGTGGCACAGTGGTTGGCACTGCTGCCTCACAGCGCTAGGGACCCGGGTTCAATTCCAGCCCCGGGTCACCTCCTGTGTGGAGTTTGCACATTCTCCCTGTATCTGCGTGGGTTTCCTCTGGGTGCTCCCGTTTCCTCCCACAGTCTGAAAGATGTGCGGGTTAGGTTGATTGGATACGCTAAATTGCCCCTTAGTGTCAGGGGGATTAGTGGAGTCGATAAGTGGAGTTACGGGGATAGAGCCTGGGTGGGATTGGGGTTGGTACAGACTTGATGGGCCGAATGGCCTCCTTCTGCACTGCAGGATTCTATGATTCTGGTCATTAATTAAGCCACTGGGTGTTTTGTGCTGTGATGGGGCAAGCTTGATGGAGTGTAATCCACCATCGTATCTGGGTACCATATTGAAAAGGCATCTAATATCACTGACTCACTGTCAAAGAACTAAGATGGACGTCCTGAAAATGAAGATGGACCTCCTGGAACACTTGAAGTAGGAAAATGGACCTCCTCGATGACACTGAATCCAGAAGATCCACCTGTAGATGCTCTTGTCCCACCTACTCTGTGCTGTTCCAGAATCCAGGGTTGCGGCGGCCTCCATTCTGAACTCTGGAGGCAGTGGCAGGCATTGTTCAGGTGAGTCCTGACAACTGTATGACATGGGGCGGCACGGTGGCACAGTGGTGGGCGGCACGGTGGCACAGTGGTTAGCACTGCTGTGTCACAGCTCCAGGGACCTGGTTTCAATTCCCGACTTGGGTCACTGTCTGTGCGGAGTTTGCACGTTCTCCCCGTGTCTGTGCGGGTTTCCTCCGGGTGCTCCGGTTTCCTCCCACAGTCCAAAGATGTGTGTGTTAGGTTGATTGGCCATGCTAAATTGCCCCTCAGTGTCCCAGGATGTGTAGGTTAGAGGGATTAGCTGGGTAAATGTGTGGGGTTAGGGCTTGGGGTGGGATTTTGTTCGGTGCAGACTCGATGGGCCGAGTGGCCTCCTTCTGCACTGTAGGGTCTCTATGATTCTATGATGTTGTTCCAGCATGGTTTCCCGCTGGCATTGTGGAGAATCGGACGTGGCCGGAAAATTCTGGTAGGGCCTTCATCTGCATCCCATTAGTGTAGCGGGATCCCTCTTTTTAACTCCACTGGGCTTATTTTAGGTTTTGTTCTCCGTTACCCAAGCCCCACCAATGCCCGAGTGATTCTCTCTCTCGCCGATGGAACAACGGCCACCTTGCGTCTACTTCACTAGAGTAGCGCTCCCTAGAGAGAGAAAAGGAAACTGCTGCCTATCCACTACCTGGCAGCCTTTCCTGAGTGGGCGGTTTCGAAGCGCCCAGGGTACCCTCAGTTCTAGACTCCGGAATTATGGTAAGGGATATTTAATATTGTGACTTGGTCAGAGATCGTTGGTGAGAAATTGAAAAGATCAAAACGGACTCCAATGGTAGTCAAAGATATATATATATTTGTTAAAACATCAAGGTCAAGATCACCAAACACCAGGAAAACAACACACAATGCCTTATGCTCTATAAGACTATAGCTATGGAAGGAATACTAAAACGGACACAATGAGAATGCTTACTTTACACAAGTTTACCAGTGTCTTAAACTATGAAAGGTGCATGCAAAAGCCCCCCCCCACTTTCCCCAAAGCCTCATCCACTATGATGATCTCGGGAACTTCGCGAATTACCGGAGGATACTCACAATCCTAGTTTAAATTGCTCAGTGGGCTTCGGGCTGCGTGCTGGAGACGAACGAGAGGCAGCCAGGAACAGGAGAAGAGAGTGGAGAGAGGAGAGCCAGAGCTTGCTTGTCCCTTTTTAAAACCTGAACCAGTGATTCTCTCACACAAAACAGTCTCTGATCATTGATAGTTTCGATTGACTGGGACAAAAAGGGCCGGAAATGTCGGGACCGCCCTTAATTGACATTTTAATGTCTTTTAAATGTTCTCTGAGTCATCCTGATTGGAATCCCATCAGCGAGCTGAGTCATTGATGTTGTCTGTGGATGGAATGATCTCTGTTCTCATTGTCTTGCTGCTGGGCTATTTACTCCTTGTCTGCTGGCCATGGTTTCTCCTTTATTTCCTGTTGATTAGATTATCCCTGTCTTGATCTTCTCGTTATTCCCAGCCTCTTGCATATTCATGTGGCTGTAAAGGTTCCTGGCAGCCAGTCAGCCATTTTCCTTATCCCTGGGTTTTTTAATCATGGAGGATTTGCCCTAAAACTTACATTAGCGGGATGCAAATCAGTATCAGGCCGGGCTTCAGCTGGTTTCCTGATCCACCGCGGCGGGCAGCAGCAGAAGGTACGACAGAAAATTCACACCAGCGTGAATTTTCCCCCCCACCACCCCCCCCCCCCCCCCCCCCCCCCACCCCGCCAGCCTTTGAATCTGCCAGCCAGGGCATGGGAGAATTCTGCCCAAGGATTCACTCTGGTTATTGTTACAGAGTGCATCTCAGCACAGTTCTTTAGATTGATCCAGGAACCATCTCCATACTCTTGCAATAGGTTGGCATCATCGCTGGTTTCTAGATTAGTCTATGAAGATATTCTCAGAACAATCAGTAACCTGCTCCAACATGCAAGAGTCATCTCAAGATGACAGAATGTCACAGTGAAGTGAGCAGGAGTAGTGTTAGAAGTGGTGTTGGGCTTTGTTTTGTACCTTCCGGTACTTTAATCACAAAAGTCAATTCAAATTAAGTCCAATCATGGTCCCCGCATGAGGGACAAACAAGATCCAAGCTGACAAGACAAGACGTTGCATCCCATTTTGGGCTTGATCGAACAAGATCCAAACTGACTGGATGAGGCATCGCACCCCCTCCCGGGCTTGATCGAAAGCTTCATCTTAGCCAAAAGGCCAAGGTTGCTTTGAAAAATTGCATTAGGTAAAGACTTGGTTTAACTTCATTGGCTACGTTGATCCTTTACTTTAACCTAGCGTGGGCAAACCACCATCGCAGGTGTCAGCACACCCCCAGTGCAATGAGCTCGGCGTCAGCACACCCCCAATGCAGTGGACTAGGCGTCAGCATATCTCCAGTGCAATGGGCTAGCCTCACGTCCTGCCTGATCATGGTTTCACCCCTGCCAGCAATGGTTAATACCGATAAGAAGAAAACTTACATTTAATGAAAATAAAAAACTAAATAGAGGACAGACACTTCAGGTGGGATTTCCCAGCTCCACTTGCCCCGAGACCGGAAAATCCCACCTGAAGTAAATGGACCTTTGCATGATTCGCCCCCATCTGTTATGATTCCTGTGGTGGGCGGGGCGGGAAAATTCCGCCCTTCATTCCACAATTCAATATTTTACATCCTCAGGAACATACATACACACACACATTTTAAGTAATCTTAATACCAAGACTTCCTAAATTATATGGTTCTGTTTTCATGTGTCAGATATTAGTAATTAGTAAATGCAAGCATTTATTGCTTTCCAGAGTGCTTTTCCTGATGATGTCCCAAAATAACTTACAACGAAGGAAGTACTCAAACTGTGGTCTCAGCTGTGACCTAAGAAACATGGCAGCCAGTTGCTTTAAAGTTTTATTTATTAGTGTCACAAGTAGGCTAACATTAACACTGCAATGAAGTTACTGCGAAAATCCCCTGGTCACCACACGCTGGCGCCTATTCGGGTACACTGAGGGAGAATTTAACATGGCCAGTGCATCCAACCAGCACGTCTTTCGGACTGTGGAAGGAAACCGGAGCACCCGGAGGAAAGCCATGCAGACACAGGGAGAACATGCAGACTCCGCACAGACAGTGACCCAAGCCGGGAATTGAACCTGGGCCCCGAGCACTGTGAAGCAGCAATGTTAACCACTGTGCCACCATGCCACCGCATAATTAGTCCAACAAACAGCAATGCTGATAAATGACAAGATCATTAAGCGATGATAATTTAGAAATATATAATGTCCAGATCACAGGGCAAACTCTCTTGCTCTTCTTCAAAATGACGCCCCGGGACCTCTTACGTTCCCCTGAGGCAATTGGGGCCAGTCCATAGATGCAGCATAACTATGAACCAATGTTGTGAATGCTACCATGTTGAATTGTATCTATACTTCTTCATGTGGTGTGCTGTCAGTCTCGTTGCTGGGGAAGAGGGAAGGTACGTGATTAATGGCCCCAGAGAACAAAGGCAGGGGAAAACTCAGAAGCAAGCCAACCTAGTTCAGCTCTTGGCGCGACAGTTACTATTATCTGCTGCTGTTTCTGCATAAATAATTCCGATATCAGTCCGGTGTCTGTATTCATAGTTGCAGAGATACTTCTAAAAGCCAGTCTGTTGATTTGTAGTTTCACGGAAATATCTCCACACCAACAGTATGATCTTGTTAGCCAGGCATCAAATGTAGCCACGTAAAATGATGACCACTGCAAATCCAGAATGTTCCATGACTTCCCAGTGATTCCTGCACTTCCAGCACTTTTGCTATTTACAGGTACCTAAATTTCTCTCTTGAACTTTTGGAATTGGGCTGTCAGTTTCGTTTTTTAAGTTTAAGTTTATTTATTAGTGTCACAATTAGGCTTACAATAACACTGCAATGAAGTTACTGTGAAAATCCCCTCGTCGCCAAGCTCTGCCACCTGTTCGGGTACACCGAGGGAGAATTTAGCTGGGCCAATGCACCTAACTAGAACGCCTTCCGGACTATGGGAGGAAACCGGAGCACCTGAAGGAAACCCATGCAGACACGGGGAGAACGTGCAAACTCCACACAGACAGTAACCCAAGCTGGGAATCAAACTCAGGTCCCTGGCACTGGGAGGCAGCAGTGCTAACCACTGCACCACTATTCCGTCCCATTGTTTGAATATTTTGTTTGATGGGTGGCACTGTGGCATAGTGGTTAGCACTGCTGCCTCACAGCGCCAAGAACCCGGGTTCGATTCCCGGCTTGGGTCACTGTCTGTGTGGAGTCTGCACGATCTCCCTGTGTCTGCGTGGGTTTCCTCCGGGTGCTCCGGTTTCCTCCCACACTCCAAAGATGTGCCGTGCTAAATTGACCCTAGCTTCGGGGGGACGAGCAGGGTAAGTATGTGGGGTTACTGGTACAGGGTGGGATTGTTGTCAGTGCCAACTCGATGGACTGAATGGCCTCCTTCTGTATTATAGGGATTCGAATCTTTGATTCAGTGATCTTCCCCCACAGATTACAGCAGCTAGTGGGGTTGGGAGGGTGGGTGAGGTGGTCGGTACAATTCTGGAATGGTCGGGGGGGGAAGCATGGGGGATGCTCCAGCAGTCAATTCCTCCACATCAATCAAAAAAAAGCAAAGTTATAAATAGGCTGGATAATTCCTCAGTTGACCTTTTGCCGTTTTTAATGTTTAATACAAAATAAGACCATAAACGAGGGATCATTCAACTCACGTTTGGTACAGTTTTTAAAAATGGCAAACTGCCAAATGCATAAGCCCAGCCAGGTTCCCTCAGGACCCTGTCAGAGTGCAGCAGCTGGGAGTGTGACACTGGACAGCAGGAAAGCTTACTGTCCCGCAGACTTATCCTTCTCTGGGCCCAGAACCATCCATTATTGTAGGGCTTTGGAGCCAATTCTGATGTAAAGGCCGATACCAGATTGCTACCCAATCTTGCTACTTCAACTTGCTGCTGGCCCACTGTGCACAGTGGCTGCATTTTCAGATCACAGATTCCCAGCATTTGCAGACACATCTTTTGTGTATTTCTTAGTGTTCATCTATTGCAGAAAATGAGCCATAAAGCAGTGCAGGCGAATCCGAGCAGGTCACCCGCTCAGCCACTCTGAGCTGTGTGCTTGTGTTGCTCCTAAGGGAGGGACCAGATGGTCGAGGAAGCACTCAAGCTTCCACTGATGTGGTGGAGTGCTGGAGAAGCAAAGCTGGGGACTCGCAACCACCGCAGCAGGCAAGTTCAACTTATCACTATCCAGGGATGTCTGCAAGACACACACTTGCTGGTGATTGCTTCTTCTCCCCACCCCCACACCCATTCCCCATTCAAATGCTGACATTCACTCAGGAACAGGAACATACTGGAGTGCTGTCCATAGAATCATAGATTCTAGATTAGAGGTGCCACAGTGGTTAGCACTGCTGCCTCACAGCGCCAGGGACCCGGGTTCAATTCCGGTCTCGGATCACTGTCTGTGTGGAGTTTACACGTTCTCCCTGTGCCTGCGTGGGTTTCCTCCATGTGCTCCGGTTTCCTCCCACAGTCCAAAGATCTGTGGTTAGGTTGATTGGCCAGGCTAAATTGACCCTAGTGCCAGGGGATTAACAGGGTAAATATGTGGGGTTACGGGAATAGGGCCTGGGTGGGATTGTGGTCGGTGCAAACTCGATGGGCCGAACAGCCTCCTTCTGCACTGTTGGGATTATACGAATCCCTACAGTGCAGAAGAGACCATTTGGCCCATCGAGCCTGCACCTCTCTGACAGAGCATCTTACCCAGGCCCTCTCCCCTACCCTATCCCTGTAACCCCGCACATTTCCCGTGGCTAATCCATCTAACCTACACATCTATGGACACTAAGGGGTGATTTAGCATAGCCAATCCACCTAACCAGCACATCTTTGGAGTGTGGGAGGAAACTGGAGCACCCGGAGAAAACCCACGCAGACACGGGGTGAAGGTGCAAACTCCACGCAGTCACCTAAGGCTGGAATTGAACCTGGGTCCCTGGCACTGTGAGGCAGCAGCGCTCGCCACTGTGCCACCCTGCTGTGCATTAACCCACATCTGAATATCAGGAAGAGGAAAGGAAGGCAAAAGGGACAATTAGGGATGGGCAATGAATGTTGGCGCAGTCAACCAAACCCACATCCCTTTGAATAAATTGTTAAAATATTTTGAATTAAAAAGAATTATTACAAGCAAAACATTGGCTTTAAAACAAATTCCCATTCCAGTTTGCAAAATAACTATTAAGGGAGCATGTACGTTAGCGGCATTTAAGCGGCAACTTGATGAATACATGAATAGGATGGGAATGGAAGGATACGGACTCTAAGTGCATATGGTTTCAGTTGAGGCAGACATCATGTTCAGCGCAGGCCAGGGTGGGGGGGACCATAGGGCCTGTTCCTATGCTGTGCTGTACTGTTCTTTGTTCTATTAAACATATTCCCAGAAAAAGTGATTCCTGTAAATCTGTAATTGAGAAATTAATTATTATTTATGAATTAGTGTCACAAGTCGGCTTACATTAACACTGCAATGAAGTTACTGTGAAAATCCCCTAATCGCCATACTCCAGCGCCTGTTCGGGTACACTGAGGGAGAATTTAACACGGACAACACGGACACGTCTTTCGGACTGTGGGAGGAAACTGGAGCACCCGGAGGAAACCCACGCAGACACGGGGAGAACGTGCAGACTCCACACAGACAGTAGCTCATGCCGAGAATTGAACCCGGGCCTCTGGTCCTGTGAGGCAGCAGTGCTAACCACTGTGCCACCGTGCCGCCCCAGATTCAGATTCGTAACAAAATTCAGATGCAAAATAGTCACTGAAAAAATATGCGTGAGCCTGTCTGTAGTGAAACAGTTAATTGGCCTTTTCCATGTATTACAGGCAGGTTCAATATAGAAGTACTGTGGGCCTCAAATGGTTAACACTGGCTGTGAGAGTGCTAAACCTTCTACAGTAAGCAGCAGACAGTAGCAATGTTACATTAGGCTCCGGCACAATAAGTCAAATTGTGTGGTTGCTAGCTGTCCTCACACCCACATCCCCTGTCAATGAGACCAGCGGCTGCCTTGCTGTAGGAAAACAGAGAGATTCCACTAATTACCCAGAATGGATCCACAGGAGGATTTATTTCACTCGTGTTGTGGCTGTACGATGCACGTAGCTTATTGAAACCTCAGACCGATTACAGCTGAAGCTACCACAGGGTCCTGTGAGTATCACAATCTCCTCCTGCTTTCATTTTGGGGGGATTTCTTAGCAAGGCAGAATGCCACTAGAAATCTAGCAACCTGTGTTTTGATGTTGGCCGGTCCTAAGTGCTACATCTCCGATGATCAATTATGCAGTGGCATTGTTAAATGCTCGCCGAACCTATTTGGGCTGAGGCTTGCGTTGCAGCGCATCAATTTCTATTGGGGTGGAAGAGGGAGAGTGAGGACTGTAATGCAGCCGTGGTGGCTGTTTGAATTCCTTCGGCGTTAAATCCTGCAATAAGTAATGAATTCAAGGAAGAAATAAAATCAGCCCGTGAGTTGAAGTGGAAGTGGGAGCAGGCCCCAGTTCAAAATGTGCAGTAATTTCCTCAGCTGCATCTCTGTTGCTCTCATCAAAATGCTGTAATTGATTCTACTCTGGTAAATATTGTGATCCTTGTTTTATTCCTTGATGTTTGTGACAGATGGCATCATTTACAAGATTATAAAAGTTCTGCTGTCGGCCCTTCTGCTGTGTGATTCTGTCAACTGTCAGCGATATTGCTTTTTTTCCAAACGGAAAATTCCTGTGCTTTTGGTTGAGCAGGTATATTTTCGAAAGGTAAAGGGAAACGGCTGAAAAACACTGGCACGCAAGGTGTGGGGAGCTTTCCTCAAGGAATAACGTGAATGGGAATGATTGACTGAGATGTTCCTTTAATTCAGCTTTTAGTGCAGTCGGTATTATCAATTTAAAGAGCAGATGTTTCAGAATGGGAAATGTACAGGAGGGTAAACTCAGCCGTAATAGCATTTAAAAAAGCAGCATTTTCAAAGATTTGAATTCTCGGCAGAGCTGTTAGCTTGTGAACATGACGGAACGCATTAAGCTCACACAACAACTTGAACTGCGAGAGGGTGGCAATTTTTCCAGGTCAGATTATTGCTGTGAAATTCAAATCATATCTAATATTATATTTAATATATCATGGAGGCTTTGGAGAGAGTGCAGAAAAGATTTACCAAAAGATTGCCTGGTATGGAGGGTATTAGTTATGGGGAGAGATTGAATAAACTTGAATTGTTCTCCCTGGAAAGACAGAGGCTGAGGGGTGACCGGATAGAAGTTTATAAAATTGTGAGATTTATAGAAAGGGTGAACAGTTGCCCAGGACAGAAATGACAATTACAAGGGGGCACAAGTTCAAGATAAGGGGAGAAAGGTTCAGTGGAGATGTGCAAGGGAAGTTTTTTTACACAGAAGGCTGGTGGGGGCCTGGAATGCACTGCCAAGTGAGGTGGTTGAGGCAGTTACATTAGCCAGATTTAAGATTTATCTTGATAGGATATGAACAACGGGGAATAGAGGGATATAAACAGTTGGTTAGATAGGTAAGCGTGATCGGCACAGGCTTGGAGGGCCGAAGGGCCTGTTCCTGAGCTGTACTGTTCTTTGTTCTTGTTCTTGGGTCTGGTTTAGCTTGTTAAATTTGTCTACCAATTATTGTGGGTGCGCTTCATGTTTCAAGACAACAGTCGGTAACTTGTCATGTTTCCTGTGTTGGTCTCTGCTTGATAATAAAGAGGGGATTCATAAGCTGAAGTTAGATAGAAGTACATATTATTCCATAATTGTATGAACCTCCTGCAGTAAACAGAGGGAAAAGATCCCTAGCGCTCCGCCACCTGATACAGTATTGGGTGATACAGATAAGTCTGGTCTTCAGTTTAATTTCTGGCTGATCCAAAGCTTGGCAGCAAAATAAGCTTCCAGCCACAAATCTACTTCATCGCCAGGATGCCTGACCCAACTCTGTGAGATGGCCCAACTAATCTTTCCTCAGCTCATTTGCTGCTCAAATCCTCATCAGTGGGTGAGAGTTAACGAGCCCTTTCCCCAGGGTGATACCCATTGTGGCTGCTAAGTTTCGCAAGAGGGCCGTATGAGGATTTGTGCTGGTGAGATTTTGGTTTGCGATCTTCTCTGTCCACTCCAGCAATGTAATCAGAAAAGACGTGGACCTGATTTGTATAATTTAAATATTTTGTCCCATTTTACACCGTAATGTCCGGCCCTGTGGAATGCTCCCCCCCCCCCGGGCGGTGTGACGTCACGCCGATGGGATTCACTACCGGTTTTCAAAACCAGTCCAGCTGGACACGCCAGGGATGTGGAGTGGCCTGGAGGCTCTGGTGGTTGAGGGCCAAGGCTGGGCATTGTCCCCATGTACCCTGGCTGTGCCCCCAGGCAGGGTGCACTGGAGTGGGCACTGCCAGGAGGGGGTTACCTTCCACCATTGGGGGATTTCCCCATATTTGTGGACGGGAGGGGATTGTGTGGAAGAGGGTTGTATGCTGACATCAACACGGGTTTTGGAGATAGATAAGATTGCCCCCCCCAATACTTCCATAGTATGGGGAGGGATCACCCCTGAAGGTTGTGGTGCAGGGGGGTGTTCCATGGCCTTGCGGGGGTGGGGGAGTCTGTTATTTTCACTGATAAGGGCACCTTGATCTGAGGAGCTGGCCTTGGCAGCTCTATCAGGCTCTGCCCTGCCAGAGTGTTGGCATAAACCACGACCCCCGATATTTTAGTGTCATAAGATCTGGGGCAGAATTTCCGCAAAAAATAACAATGAGATCCCGGGCAGGAAATCTGATGCCATTCCCGTTGGCTCAAGTGGCGCAATCCCAATCGCTAGCTTCCAACACTTTTTTTGTGGGGGTGGGGCTAGTTTTGTGCCCTCACTGAGAGAGGCGTGGCCTAAGGACACCAGCAAGTCAAACTCCTCAGATCAACCCAACTCAAGTCAATGCTGAAGAATGCCCCCCCGCCTCCCCCGCCATACACATCGTCAGCATCACTGGCACCCCCACCACATGAACAAACTCCCATTATGGGGTCACCTATAAGCCCTGCCTCCACCAGGCCCTGTTCTCTGGCAGTAATAATGAGGCACCGCCACATTGGCACTGCCAGGATAACAGATTGGCACTGCCAGTGCCAGGACACTACTCTGCCATCTCCCTGACCACCTGGGTGCTACACTGGCCTCCGAGCCCCAGGCATGGTCACCACATCTGATCTCTGTTTTTGAAGACCAGTCGTGATTCCCGCCAGTGTGATGTCACGCCGGCAAGTGGGAACATCTGATGCTCTCGGAAGATATGGTAAAAAGGTGATTTTGAATATGTAAGTGTATTCAGATATATGGTAATCAGGTCCACACCCTCACTGGACATGACAAGGATGTGAACCTGATGACGCCACCGGCCAGGGGTGGGAAAGATCTCATTCTGAGGTCTCCCTGTCGGAAATCCCAGTATGGCCCTCGCTCAAGAGTTTCCGGTCACAGCGGCATTTGCGTGTTCATCGGACGGGACCAGAAAATCGTGCCTCACCCTGCCACCGCTCTGTAAACCTGGCCATGTTTCTGGACTGGTTTTCAGTCAGAACGTGACACTTTGCCACTTTTGTGGAAAATTCCACCCAATGCCTTTAGTACCTCTAGACTTACCAATGCTCTCCTGTCCAGCCTTCCATCTCCCTCCCTTCATTAACTAGAGTTCATCCAAAACTCTGTTATAGGTATCCTTCTTCGTGCCTGGGGTGGCACAGTGGTTAGCACTGCTGCCTCACAGCGCTAGGGACCCGGGTTCGATTCCCAGCTTCGGTCACTCTCTGTGTGGAGTTTGCACATTCTCCCCGTGTCTGCGTGGGTTTCCTCCGGGTGCTCTGGTTTCCTCCCACAGTCTGAAAGATGTGCTGGCAAGGTGCTTTGGCCATGTTAAATTCTCCCTCAGTGTGCCCGAACAGGAATTGGAGTGTGGCGACTAGAGGATTTTCACAGTAACTTCATTACACTGTGAACGTAAGCCGACTTGTGACACTAATAAATAAACTTTACTTTACTCTTCACCCCCATTCCTATTTACCTTTATCCCTGTGGCTCGCTGACCTGTGCCGGCCTTTTCCGCTCCCTATCTCTGTCACCTCCTCCAGCCCTGGAAACCTTGGCAATCACTTGCGCTCCACCAATTCTGGCCTCTATCCATAATTGAAAAATCACTCCAGCATTAGCAGCCATGCCTCCAGCCGGCTAAACCTACCTTTCACTTCCTAAAAATTTTGGTGTCTCGTACACTCTTTACAGCTTTAAAATGAACCTTTAAAACCTTCCTCTTCTCCCCTTTGGTCATCTGTCCTAATATCTCATCATGTCGCTGTCCCATTTTGTTTGATGTCGCTGTTGTGAAGCACCTCGAGATAGTTTACAAGTTGAAGGCAGTATATAAATGCAATTGTTATCTTTGCTTTCCCTACATGAGGAAACAAAACCAAGCAGCAAAGGTAATGAATGTGCAGCATGGCAAAACATTAGGGTTCACACTCCTGGATGCTATCCAGTGACTTTGGATTGAAGATGAGCATGTGTGGGCAATGACAGAGATGGATTCAGTGGGAAGGCTTGGTAACACAATGGGCAAAATTTCTCCGTTCCGCCTACCAGTTGTAGTGGGCAGGACAGGACCATGCAAAGGTCCGTTGACCTCAGGTGGGATTTTCCGGTCTTGGGATGAGTGCTGCCGGAAATTCCCGCCCTATCTGTCTCGCTTTGCTGATGAAGAGGGGGGATTTGCCCGTGCACCAATTGGCACCAAAACGGAGTAAGGGCAGATGGGTTTTTTTTTAGTTTAGTTAGGGCATCATGATTGACACAGGCTTGGAGGGCCGAAGGGCCTGTTCCTGTGCTGTCCTTTTCTCCCTGTTCATTGCAGTGTTAATGTAAGCCTACTTGGTGACTCTAACAAATAAACTTGAAACTTTAAATAGTTTTAACATGGACCTGTCGGACTGAGTAGCTTGTTTCCATGTTGTTATTTCTATGTGAAGTGCGTGATGATCCATTCCCTGGAACGAGATATTATTTAGCTTCTCTGAATGAGTTTGCCCAATTTAGCACCAAATTAGAGGCAGCTTTGTGGTGTGGGCCTGAACCTCATGAGGAACTGGGTCAAGTCTCCCCCAGATTCACCTTATGCAGAAATCGAAGAATCAGATGAGACTTTCAAGGCATTAGTGCCTTCTCTTCTCTTCTCTTAATCTTAATTCAATCTTAACTCAAGCTCAGATTCCAGAGATAAATCTGTTAACCCACATCATCTCGCTTTATATAAAAAAATGTATGAAATGTTGTCTGATAATCCGGTACAATGCCTTCTTGTTTTGGTAGCCCTTCATCTTTCTGTCTTCCAGATTCTTTCAATGATAGGATGATTTCCCCGACCCACTCAGATAAAGCTAATGATGAATAATACTACATTTTCAGTTTGCGGCAAGGCTGCAAGTTCTTCCTGTAATGCCCAAGGCTGCCTCACACACAGAGGCTTCCTTCCTGAGCCTCGATAAACATACAAATTGGATCACCACACATTATCCTCCGAGATCTTGTCTTCTCCACTCAATTGCAGCAACTAAACTTAAACACAAAGAATTCTGACCAGAACTATAGAATCATAGAATCCCTACAGTGCAGAAGGAGGCAATTCGGCCCATCACACCTGCATTGACAACAATTCCACCCAGGCCCTATCCCTGTAACCCCACATATTTGCCCTGCAAATCCCCCTGACACTAAGGGGGCAATTTACCATGGCCAGTCAACCGAACCCACCCATCTTCAGACTGTGGGAGGAAACCGGAGCACCCGGAGGAAACCCACGCAGACACGGGGAGAAGGTGCAGACTTCACACAGACAGTCACCCAAGGCTCGAATTGAACCTGGGTCCCTGGCTCTGTTAGGCAGCAGTGCTAACCACTGTGTCACTATTCTACCCACTCCTAATTCTCCGGCCGTTCATGCCCCACAGCCGCCGCCAGTGAGAACGAAGAACTTGGCACTCAGCCAAATCTCCATTGAGCATATTACCCTGTAGTTTGAAGTAGTGCTGCTATTCTCTCGAGCAATAATGTGTTTAATGTCTACAGCACACTCCCTTTGGTGTTCGATGTATGTCAGTTCATTCAGTTCACCGAACAAGAGTTTAAAATTATACTATTGATTGGGTTTTACATGGAGATCATTGGATCTTATTTGATAGATCTGTTATGAAGCAAACATTGCTTTGCAGAAATGGACTTTTTGGCTGTGGAACCATTGTTAACTTTCCATTTTCTGAGCACCACATTCACAAAATGCAGTTGGAATTCTCTGTATGTGAAACTCTTTAAGATCACCACATAATTGTCACTGTCTGTGTGGAGTTTGCATATTCTCCTTAGGTCTGCGTGGGTTTCCTCCGGGTGCTCCGGTTTCCTCCCACAGTCCAAAGATGTGCGGGTTAGGTTGATTGGTTGATTGGTCATGCTAAAATTAGTGTCCTGAGATGCATAGGTTAGAGGGATTAGTGGGCAAATATGTACGGATATGGGAGGTAGGGCCTGGGTGGGATTGTGGTCGGTACAGACTCGATGGGCCCAATGGCCTCTTTCTGCACTGTAGGGTTTCTATGATGCCAAATAGATCTGTTGGATTTTAACCTGGTGTTGTGAGACTTCTTACTGGGCCCACCCCAGTCCAACGCTGGTATCACCACATTATTATGGGAAAGAACACCATTTTACCAGGTTATCGTGACAGTAGAATGATTAATCTAATCAGCGTGATTTAATTGATGTCACTGCCTTATAAAGTGGACTCTCAGTGCCCAATAAGGGGATCAAGGGTTACGGGGCAGGAGAAAGGGGATGAGAATCATATCAGCCATGATTGAATGGCAGAGCAGACTCAATGGGCCGGATGGCCTAATTCTGCTCCTATATCTTATGGTCTTATCATTGAGTGTCTTTAAGACAGAGATAGATAAGTTCTTGTTCATTTACTTGTTGCTTCCGGGTAATCCTTAACTCCTTTGCGACAGGGCTGGCGGACTGAAGATGGATATCAAACGGCCAATATTCTTGCTACACAGCAGATAGCTTTGGCAAGTTTACCTGTGCCATAAATAGCATAAAACATTTGGAACCATATTTAACATTGCAAAAATCATTAAATTGTTCCTTTGGGAAAACTGCATGCAGTGTTTTAATATCATTGATTACATTTTTTTTTTTACGTTTTACTCCAAGTCTGCAACATCATAATTTTTGATTTGATTTGATTTATTATTGTCACGTGTATTAACATAAAGTGAAAAGTATTGTTTCTTGCACGTTATACAGACAAATAATTTCAAGCATATCATATAGTTAAGTCTGTAATTCAACAAAATACAGGTTATTAAAGACAGCAGGGAGAGAGGGAAGGGTGGCCTCTTGTAGAATGAAATGCTGCGTCACACGGTGGCTAAACCAAGGGTTAACTGCTGTGATCTCTTCAGAAATGCACAGCTCCTTGGGTCAGTTGAGTGAATCACCAGAGACAGACGGCTTCCTGGAGAGCTAGAGACAGAGTCGGCAACATCTGTCTGTCCCATCCTCACCAATCTTAACAGTTGATTTAAGGATTGTGTGGATTATTCTTCAGGGATGTGCTTGTCTGCCCATTCGCTGATAACAAGGGAAGAAGGCAATGCACATGAGACATCCAAAGAGTGAGATGAATAAATATTAAGAGAGAAAAATAAATGAACCATTCAAGCATGCTGTTCTCATTTTGAAAAAAAACAATTTATCCAAAGCCCTTCATGGTCCCCAGACATCCCAAAGCACTTTCAAACCAATGACGTACTGCTGAATAATCGCAGTCTCAGTGTAGGAAATATAGAATCACTACAGTGCAGAAAGAGGCCATTCGGCCCATTGAGTCTGCACCAACTCGCCGAAAGAGCGTCCTATCAGACCCTCTCCTCTGCCCCAACCCCATAACCCTCCTCATTTACCCCGCTAATCCATCAAACCTACACATCTTTGGATACTAAGGGGCAATTTAGCATGGCCAACCCACCTAACCTACACATCTTTGGACTGTAGGAGGAAACTGGATCAACCGGAGGAAACCCACGCAGACACAGGGAATACTCCATGTGATCACCCAAGGCAGGAATCGAACCCAAGTTCCTGGTGCTGTGAGGCAGCAGTGCTAACCACTATGCCACCGTGCCACCCTTTGGCACCAATTTGCACACAGCAAGCTCCCACAAACAGCAATAATGACCGGATCATTCATTTCAGTGCCAAATTGCCCCTTAGTGTCCAGTGATGTGTAGGCTGGGAGGATTGGCCATGCTAAATGCGTGGAGTTACAGGGATAGGGTGGGAGTTGGTGTTGGGCCTATGCAAGATGCTCTTTTGGAGGGTTGGGGCAGACCCAATGGGCCAAATGGCCTCCTTCTGCATTGTAGGGATTCTATGGATACTATGATTGAGGATAAATATTAGTCAGGACACCCAGCACACTCCCCAAGTCTTCTTTGAAACAGGGCAATGGGATCTTTTCCATCCACCACAGCAGACAAGAGAGGCTTCCGTTTATCTGGAATATCAATCTGAACTTTTGTGCTCAAATGACTGGAGTGGGAACTGAACCCACAGCATTCTTGTTAATAACAACCAGCTGAGCGACAGCTGACATTTTGTGGTTGCAATGGGAATAATTCACAGCATCATTGTACCGATGAAGTTTACTTCACATGAATGCTGAAAATGGTGTTTTCACATGCAGGGCTATTTATTGATACTGCGGGCTTCAATCTATGATTGAACATCTCAGACATTTAATTCCTCTCATTTAGCTCAAATGCATTTAACGTCATCAATAACACTAATTACATGGTCACCAGCCTCGCATCTGTCCAGTCAGTTTTCTCCATGGTAACAGAGGGGCTTTCGTCTCTGGCCAGGCAACCACTCAAGCACATAATATTTTCTGAGGCAATGTTAACAATTATGGGTGGTGGTAGCACGGTGGTTAGCACTGCTGCCCCACAGAGTCAAGGACCCGGGTTCAATTCCGGCCTTGGATGACTGTGAGGAGTTTGCACGTTCTCCCAGTGTCTGCGTGGGTTTCCTCCGGGTGCTCTGGTTTCCTCCCACAGTCAAAGATGTGCGGGTTAGCTGGATTAGCCATGGTAAATTACCCCTTAGTGTCGGGGGATTAGTGTGGTAAATACGACGGGTTATGGGGATAGGGCCTGGATGGAATTATTGTCGGTGCAGACTTGATGGGCCGAATGGCCTCCTTCTGCACTGTAGGGACTCTAAGAATGGATTAAGTAAAGCAGAAGAAATGGGAATAAAGGGATATGGACCCTGGTACATGGGATTTGGATTCCAGTTTGTGCGGAGTATAAGCACCGGGGATTGTTTAGATGGAACAGCCCCTCTCAACATTGCATTTTAAAAATCTAATTAACTATCTCCAGATAAAGTCAGAGTTGCTAATCCGAATCAGAACATCCGGTAAAAGCTTAGGGATACATACACCCACAGATGTTAGTGTACAAATTGACCTGTGAAGCCTTGAAAATTCCCTCCAAAAAGAGAGGTCAATTTACACTTTGTAGATCAATCTGTCGCTGACTGTTGTTGTAATCAATGAACAGAAATTGTCCTAAGACACCTGTTGCATTTTTCTATCTTTTCCCAAAGGTAAGGGAGTCTAAAACTATAGAGGGCATAGGTTTAAGGTGAAAGGGGAGAGATCCAAAAAGGTCCAGAGGGACAATTTTCTCACTCAGAGGATGGTGAGTGTCTGGAACGGGCTGCCAGAGGTAGTAGTAGAGGTGGGTACAATTTTGTCTTTTAAAAAGCATTTAGACAGTTACGTGGGTAAGATGGGTAATGAGGGATATGGACCAAACACAGGCAATTGAGACTAACTTAGTGGTAAAAACTGGCCGACATGGACAGGTTGGACCGAAGGGCCTGTTTCCATGCTGTAAACTTCTATGACTCTATGACTCTTCTGAATTTCTTTCTTTCTCCCCCTTGGGTTAACCAGGCCTGTGCTGGTGATATATTACAGATTACTCAGGGAATCCAAGTAGCTGTGGCAACATGGACATTTTTAACATGCATGCTGTAACCTGGAGTTATGGGTAGTGATGGTTGGCTCCAACATTCTTTCCATCACGTAAGGCTGACCAAGAACCTCTCCCAATCTAAATGCCTGCCGTTGCCATGAGGTGGAAGGATTTGCAGTTTGATAGTCAACCTGCTCGTTTGCCTTACAAACGAACCTTCCTTGGCCATCAATTCCTGTGGTGGGACTCGAACCTGAAACTTCTGGTTCAGAGCCAAGGATGCTTACCCATTGTATTATTGTGAATTTGAGAATCAGAAAATATACACTGGGAACTAATCTGGCACGTCCTGTGGATTTATATGATGAATGGTTGTAGGTGGCTGTTTTCAAACCTATTTTCTTATGATCTGTATCCTCTTCTGCAGGACTGCCAGTGATTGAAGCAATAGCACCCTCAAAACGTGAAACGTGGACACCATGCCAGTTCTGTCAACAGCAGCAGGTACATTACGACAGACGCCTTTGTACTCGAGATGTTTGAAATAAATTTAAACAGAATTCAATTACAATTCTCTGAATTACTTCCTTGCTTAATTCTCAAAAAACAAGCATTTTTTCACTACGGCAAAATCCTCGGTTTTTAACCAGATTTTGAATTGTGCCTTGATACATGGGAACTTAATTTTTGTTGAAAAACCACCTTAAAGCCAACCATCATACTTTCAGTTGCTTATTAGTTTGATGACCTTAATCCTTGGCATAGCTATCATAGAAACATAGAAAGATAGAAACTAGAAGCAGGAGTAGGCCATTCAGCCCTTCAAACCATGTCCACCATTCATTATGATCATGGCTGATTATCAAATTCAATATCCTGATTCTCCCCTTCCCCCCCCCCCATATCCCTTGATCCCTTTAGCCCCAAGAGCTATATCTAATTTCTTCTCGAAATCAGACAATGTTTTGGCCTCAACTACTTTCTGTGATCGTGAATTCCACACATTCACCACTCTCTGGGTGAAGAAGTTTCTCCTCACCTCAGTTCCCTTATCCTCAAACTATGATCCCTATTTCTGGACTCCCCCACCCTCAGGACATTCTTTCTGAATCCTGGGAAGGGTGCGAGGTTAATTTCCAGCCTCTGGAAAGTAAATCTGGTGTTATGGGTTGAATGTCTGTTCATTTTTCTCCGTCTACTGGCGGTTTTATTACCACTACCAGACCCACATCAACAAGGGTGGCACAGTGGTTAGCACTGCTGCCTCACAGTGCCAGGGACCCAGGATCAATTCCAGCCTTGGTTGACTGTCTGTGTGGAGTTTGCACTTTCTTCCCTTGCCTGCGTGGGTTTCCTCTGGGTGCTCCGGTTTCTTCCCACAGTGCAAAGATGTGCGGGTTAGATTGATTGGCCATGCTGAATTGACCCAAGTGTCAGGGGAATTAGCAGGGTAAATGAGGGTTACAGGAATAGGGCCTGGGTGGGATTGCGGTCGGTACAAAGTCGATGGGCCGAATGGCCTCCTTCTGTACTGTAGGGATTCTATGGATTCAACAGCTTTACTCGAGATGTAAGTTGATAATTACAACTAGATGTTGAGCGATTATTTGACCATTGGACAGTGTAGCCAAAATTAATCTGGTCCTCATCCAATATCCCCTTACACGCTGCTCGATAAAGGGGTAAGGTATCCTCCTCAGCCCAAGGACATCCAGCTCAATTTTGGCACCTCCACACCAACACTTGGACCTCACTGGTACCCAAACCACACAGTGCATTGTCCATTGGGCACAAAAACAGCTTGAAGAACAACATTGCAGCAGGGTTGCCTGGTCCTTCCTGCTGGTGGGATCTGCCAAAGGTGACCCTTCACAGCGGCTTCTCTAGGGGCAGGGTCACACAAAATGCCGTAGACTTCGGCAGGACCGGTAGACCAGCAGCACAGGGTGGCACGGTGGCCTCACAGCGCCAGGGACCAGGGTTCGATTCCTACCTCGGATGATTGTGTCAAGTTTGCACATTCACCCTGTGTCTGTGTGGGTTCCCTCCGGGTGCTCCAGTTTCCTCCCACAGTCCAAAGATGTGCAGATTAGGTGGATTGGCTGTGGTAAATTGCCCCTTGATGTCCTAAGATGTGTAGGTTAGATGGATTAGGCATGGGAAATGTGTGGGGTTACGGGGATAGGGTTGGGGAGAGGGCTTGGGTAAAATACTCTGTCAAAGAGTCGATGCAGACTCGATGGGCCAAATGGCCACTTCTGCTCTAAAAAAATTGTATGATCCTATAAGATTCTGCCAACGGCCAATGGCAAGGCACCTCCACCACTGGAAAACATGTCGCAGGGGAGCTGGAAAATCTCATCCATTATTTGGAAGAATCTTCATTTATATATCTCCTTTCACAATGCAGCAATGTGCATTACAACCAATAGATCACTTCTGAACTGCCACCAATGTTGTCGAGGCCAGTTAATGCAGAGCAATATACCACAAATAGGCAAATGGCTAAATAATCCGTTTTTGGTTAAAACACTAGGAGAGCTTTCTGTTGTAGGGCATCAAGCCTACTTGTGTGGACATGAGCAGGTGGGGTCGGAGTTTGAAGTATCTTCAAGCAATTATTAGTTCATTAGTGTAGAATATGTACTGAGGTCCACAGTGGACATGCTCACAGACTTTGGACTCAGAAACAAGCCTGCTACCACTGAGACAAGTTGACATTAATGGAGAACAATGAGCAAAAAAACCCCACAAAAACCATCAGAAATAGAAAGAATCAAACAATTAACAAAGTTAAAAGGTCATTGCTTCATATATTAAAACAGGTGTTCAAAATTTTAAAAAATCTAACTGCAGAAAAAATAAAAGAAAAACCTTAACTTTCGATGCATGAAAGCTACTGAAAGGCACGGTGGCACAGTGGTTAGCACTGCTGCCTCACAGTGGTTAGCACTGCCGCCTCACAGTGCTAGGGACCTGGGTTCAATTCCTGGCTTAGGTCACTGTCTGTGTGGAGTTTGCACATTCTCCCCGTGCCTGCGTGGGTTTCCTTCGGCTACTCCGGTTTCCTCCCACAGTCTGAAAGACATGCTGGTTAGGTACGTTGATCCAAACAGGCACCAGAGTGTGGCGACTAGGGGAATTTCACAGTAACTTCATTGCAGTGTTAATGTAAGCCTTACTTGTGACTAATAAATAAACTTTACTTTTACATTGGGATGGCATCCTCGAGGAGTTTGGAGGTGAGAGTAATTAAATCAGCCAATTACCAAAGTACAAGAGGAAAGGTCAGGTGATAATGACTGCAACAGTTCCAAATGATTAATGCAGTTTTCAACACCAATATGGTCTCATTGGATGAATGCAGGAGCCTCAGATTTTTGACTGTTAGAACCAGGAGTTATTAACTCTTCAACCGCAGAATGTTGGTCATTTCAAAGTTGGAGACATGTTCTGCGGAAGGGGTTAATGTAAATAATTATAGAATCCCTACAGTGCAGAAGGCAGCCATTCGAGCGTGCACTGACAGCCAGGCCTTATCGCACATATTTAACCTGCTAATCCCCCCAACAAGGGTGGTACATTGGAACAGTGGTTAGCACTGCTACCTCACAGCACTAGGGACCTGGGTTTAATTCCAGGTTCGGGTCACTGTCTGTATGGAGTTTGCACTTTCTCCCTGTGTCTGTGTGAGTTTCCTCTGGGTGCTCCAGGTTCCCCCCACAGGTTGATTGGCCATGCTAAATTGACCGTAGTGTCAGGGGGATTAGCAGGGTAAATGTGCGGGGTTATGGGAATAAGGCCTGGGTGGGATTGTGGCCGGTACACACTCGATAGGCCGAATGGCCCCCTTCTGTACAGTAGGGATTCTGTGACAGTAAGGGGCAATTTAGCATGGCCAATCCACTCAGCCTGCACATTTTTTAAAGTGTGGGGGTGAAACCGGAGCACCCGGCGGAAACCCACTTAGACACACAGAGAACGCAGTCACCCGAGGCTGGAATCGAACCCGGGTCCCTGGCGCTGTAGGCAGCAGTGCTAACCATTGTGCCACCATGCCACCCTAATCTTTCATAATATCAGGAGACTTTAATCTTAGAACAAATTTTAATATTCTTGATGCAGAAGTGTAGGTTTGCCTCAAAACTATTTAGTTACTAACTTTAATTATACCTTGAGTTTGAACTAATAACTAAAGTCCACTTCAGTTACCAGATCAGCACTACAAAGGACATTTATCAGAATAAATCTTTCCATTATGATGGGATTTCCCATTTATTCTTCACTATCTGCAAGTGATAGATGCCAGCATTAGATCTCGGTGGTTGAGCTCAGCTGGAGAGCATCAAGGAGCACTACATTACCTGAAATAATGAATCCATTACAGCCTAATGTGTGTGTATTTCCAAATTACCGGTTACACTGAGATAGAACAGTGCATTCTGTTATAAATTTGTAGCTGACATTCTGCCCGGTATTTAATCTCCACTGTGCAGTTAGTTACACAAAAGAAACTCTCCCATTGACTGCCTTCAACATGCTTGAATGTTGAATGTCATCTTCACACAGCACGGATAAATAATTGGGTGCAAATCACAGAGTAGCTCTAAGCAAAAGATCTGTCAGTCTGTGTCAGGCAATTAATGTAACACCATGCAAATTTTCCCAAGGGCCGCATTCATTACGGCCAGAATTCTCCAATGTCGTTCACCCCTCCACCGCTGCCAGCAAGAATGGAGAACTGGCCAAATCTCCATTCACTGCAGCGAGACTGGAGAATTTCAACCGTGGGAGAGGTAGAAGAATTCCAGTCTGTCAGTATGATGGCACGGATGGGCTCAATCGAAAATGCTTCTATAAATACCACAAAACAATTTTAGGAATGTAATTCTATGAGGGACTTTTCAACTCCTTAGCTTTCCTTTGTGGTTTATAATACCCCATGTCAGCCTTGGTTCTTACCTCTGTGTTAGAAGGTCATGGCATCAACCCAACTGCAGACAATTGAGCAAACAATCTTGGTTGGCACAGCAGGGTGGAACTGCCAGAGGTGCTGCCTTTTAGATCATAGAGTCATAGAATCTCTACAGTGCAGAAGGAGGCCATTTGGCCCATCGAGCCTGCACCGACAACAATCCCATCCAGGCCCTATCCCCCTAACCCCATGTATTTACCCTGTTAATCCCCCTGACACAAAGAGGCAAATTGACGTGGCTAATTAACCTATAGGTGCATTGGCCATGCTAAATTCTCCCTCAGTGTACCTGAACAGGCACCAGAGTGTGGTGACTAGGGGATTTTCACAGTAACTTCATTGCAGTGAGAATATAAACCTACTTGTGACTAATAAATAAACTTTAATAATTCGCACATCTTTGGACTGAGAGGAAACTGGAGCACACAAAGGAAACCCCTGTATACGGGGAGGGAGCTTGCAAACTCCAGACAGTGACCTAAGGCAGGCATTGAACCCAGGTCCCTGGCACTGTGAGGCAGCAGTGCTAACCACTGAGCTATTAAGCCAAGGCCCATTTTTGGTTAATAAAGGATCCTTGTCACTACTTGATAAGGAGGAGGGGATTTCTCCCTCAACCAACATCACTAAAACAGTTTCATTGGTCAGTTTATCTACCTCATTGCTGTTTGTGGAACCTTGCTGGTTGCTATATTACAATGGCTGTATCTTAAAAGTACTTCACTGGCTGTGAAGTGCCTGGGGTATTCCAAGGTTGTTGAGGGTGCTATATAAATGTACATTTGTTGCTCTAATGTGTTTTCATATATTAACAGAAATAAACACCTCAGCAATAAATTTGCTCATGTTCCAAAGCAGTTGTATTCAATGGGTATTGAGGTGTGCTGAGCAGTAGACACAGGACTTTTGATACACTTCAGTAATTTTCTTCCCATTGACTAAGCTGGAGTTCATTGCTAATAGCTTGAGGGACTTAAGTGATCTAATTAGTGTGCAGAGTACCACTGATTGCCTTTACCATGAAAGGTCAGTTATCCCACTGGGGATGATGTGGAGGTATGCAATTAAGCAGCCACCCCAACTACAACCCACTGCAATGTCACCATGCACAATGAGCACAGCCAGGGTAGCAGCCTCAGTACCACTGCTATGTATAATGGGTTTATCCAGTGTAATGTTTATATACACTTAAAAGAGCTGCCACAAATTTTTATGTCATATCTTGTTCGCTGAAGCTAAGTTTCACTGATACCAAAACAATGTTACTAAGCCCTGAATGTAATAAAGTGGAGTAAGTCCTCGGAGGCGGAAGTCCTTTCACCAGAATTCCTTTATTTACAATATCCAACAACACTATACAGAGTGCTCTCATTATGCCATCTACATCTGGAGTGCCAGAGGAATTGACACTCCTATTAAGTACAGAGCATGGGGCTCCCTGAATGGACCATCAATTTGACCCTTAATCAGGGATCTCATATTCATCCAGGCCAACCTCAATTGCCTGATTAAAATCATAACATAAAGGAAGAAGTAAATTCCAGTTCAGTTAAGTTAAACATTAAGTTTAACAGAAAATTGATGCATTATTTGATTCAAAGAGTGATTTCAAGTATATCCAATCCTTTGAATTGCAGTGTTTTGGTTTGAGAACTCAATCGAAAATTAATGACATATTTAACAAGTGTTCAGTTCTCTGCCAAAGGCAGGTCTGACGCACAGCATCACAACCTCCACTGCAGGTAGGACAAGGAAACAGATCCCCAATCCATCCTAGTCGGACGGGGAATCAAACCCTGTGCAGTTGGCACCAATCTGATCCACACCAGCCATCCGGCCAGCTAAGCCAAACTGATCTCCAAGGAGTCTGAGTTGCTTTTACATGCATGATGTGGTCTGTAGCTAGGAACAGTGATGGTTGAGACTCCAATTTTCTTTCCATCGCATGGCTGACCAGGAGTCTCTCCCATTCTTACTGTCTGCCACTGGTGTGTGTTGGAAGGATTTGCAGGTTAACACTCAACCTGTTTGGCTGCATTATGAATGCGCCTTCCATGCTCATCAAACTTAGTCTAGAATTTTCCAGTCCCACCATAGCGGGGACCGTCACCGGCTGGATGGAAAACTTGACAGACCAGCCAAATTAATGTTGAAGTTTATTTATTAGTCACAAGTAGGCTTACATTCACACTATAATGAAGTTGCTGTGAAAGTCCCCTCGTCGCCACACTCCGGCACCTCTTCGGTTACACTGAGGGAGAATTTAGCATGGCCAATCCACCTAACCCGCACATTTTTGTACTGTGGGAGGAAACCGGAGCACCCGGAGAAAACCCACGCAGACACGGGGAGAATGTGCAAACTCCGCACAGACAGTGGCCCAAGCCAGGAATCAAACTCGGGGCCCTGGCGCTGTGAGGTAGCAGTGCTAACCACTGTGCCACCATGCCGCCCCAAGTCAGAGACCAGAGTAATGTTCTGAAATTAGTTCAGGCGAAAATTTCCGATTGTGCCCCACGGGGATAGGGCCTGGGTGGGATTGTTGGCGGTACAGGCTCGATGGGCCGAATGGCCTTCTTCTGCACTGTAGGGCTTCGATGATTCTATGATTTCTATGATTCCCACCCTTGGAGTGGGACTTGAACCTGGAACTTCTGGCTCAGAGACAGACTCCTGAACGAGCAACAAGATCTCCAACACTTAATAGATAACAAAAAAAGTGCAACATTACCAAAAGCTCCCTGTAACTAAACTGAAATGAATGCATTCAAAATAAAGAACTTATAAATGCAATGTTATTTCATTTAGTTGCATACTTTAGGAGTTAAAACATTAGAATAGATCCTTTCTTTAATTCATGTCAGTCAATTGTTCTCCTTACAACAAAGGAGACTAAGAGGACATTTGATCGGAGTGTTTAAAATCAGGAAAGTTTAAGGTAAGAATAAATAAAAAGAAACTGTTTCCATTGGCTGAAGGGTTGATAAGCAAGCGGTGCAGTTTGAAAGTGATTGACAAAAGAACCAAAGATAATAAAAGGAAATACTCTTTTATATAACAAATAATTAGAATTTGGAATGTGGTGAGTAGTGGGGTGGTGGAAACAGATTTAATAGTAATGTCCAAAAGGGAATTTGATAACCTTGTTAAGAAAAAATATTGTAAGAATAAGTTGTGGGGTGAATTAAATAGAATAGAATCCCGACACTGCAGAAGGAGGCCATTCAGCCCATTGGGTCTGCACTGACCACAATCCCACCCAGGCCCTATTCCCGTAACCCCACATATTTATCCTGCTAATCTCCTGACACTAGAATCAATTTAGCATGGCCAATCAGCCCAACCTGCACATCTTTGGATTGTGGGAGGAAACTGGAGCACCCGGAGGAAACCCACACAGACACGGGGAGAATGTGCAAACTCCACACAGACAGTGACCCAAGGCCGGAATTGAACGCGGGTCTCTGGCGCTGTGAGGCAGCCGTGCTAACTACTATGCCACCGTGCCACCCACATGTCACTGTGCCATTCATCAACTGGAGCAGTGCAGACTTGATAAGTCAAATAACCTCCTCCTGAGCGCTTTCCATTTATTACTCTGTCATTACATGCAGTGATGTGGAGACACCGGCGTTGGGCTGGGGTAAGCACGATAAGAAGTCTCAGAAGAGATGTACATCTCTTTAATCTGTGCTTCACCCTCTCTCCACTCACATTGTCTGTACCTTTTGTGGTAAACCACTGTTGTGCCTTCGGCACGGTTCAGCTGTATATATTGTTGCCACTACTGTTCATATATGAGACACTCCCTGACACCTTTAATTCGGCTGCACCTTTAACTGGAGACTCCGCCCTCAGGGTATAAAGGCTGCAGCCCTCCCCCTCCGGCCTTCAGTCGGGAGGTCCACATGCTCAGTATTGTCTGTTTATTGTCTGTTCCACATCGTTCCTTTTTTAGCGAATAAAAGCCTTCTGTTTCTGGCAACATCAGCTTTGTCTATTTACCAGACGCGCATCACCTTTAAGACTTGATTACCTGTAAAGACTCGCATTCCAAACATTATCTTGTAAATTGAGTTTGTGTCTTTATATGCCCTGTTTGTGAACACAAGTCCTCACTCACTTGAAGAAGGAGCTTGAGGCACCGAAAGCTAGTGCTGCCAAATAAACCTGTTGGACTTTAACCTGGTGTTGTGAGACTTCTTACTGTGATTACATGCAGTAGCAGTGGTGTAGTGATATTGTCACTGGGCTAACAATCCGAAGACCAGAGTAATGTTCTGGGAACCTGGGTTCAAATCTCACCACAACAGATGCCTGAAGTAGGTTGTCCAAGCCTCTGAGGCATGGGAGCATAGAGATCACTGGTGCTGGATCACTACCACATGGTAACATGATTTTAGTCTCTTGCATTTGTGATCCTGGCTGTCAAATATTCTTTTCCCAGTCAGCTGAAGATGGAATTAGCACGTTGGAGGCAATTACGAATTCTGTCATCCATGTATGTTCTGACCAAGAAGAAGCTCGAAGACACAAAAAATAGCCCATGTTTTCTAGCATCCTGGCATAACTCCAATAGAACCTGCTGGAAAAGAGAGGATTCAGTTACTCCGGGACCATTGATTCTAGGAGTTTCTAACTGGACTCCTGTAGGTGGGAGCTTCCACATTTTCCTGACAAGGCTGATGTTGCCTGGGGGACAGGAACTCCCGACATGTCGAGATTTTATTTCCCAGCTAATTCAAGACTCGGCGAGGTAGATTATGAGTAAGGTGGCAACCGATGGGCGTACCAGGGCCTCTGGATCATTAGGTGGTGAGGATTTGAGGATGGGCAGAGTCCAGGCTAGAAAAGAAGTCTAGAACTGAACAGAAGAAATAATGGTTTTCAAATCCTTTGCATGGATGGTTCCAGGAATGTGCATCCCCAACTGGCAGTGGGTGCCTGAATTTCTGGTCACACAGAGGAGGCAAACTCCAGAGTTATGGGCTCGATTCAGTGGGCCCGTTAGCCGTGGGCACAAAGTGTCCAGAAATGGGATTTTCACTAGCAAGCTCTCAGTTTGAGATCTCCCCCCCCCTCCCCCGCCCCCCCCCCCCCCCCCCACCCACCCCCCCCAACTGCAGCGTCTGCCCGTGATGCATCCTCCCCCCTGGTGGCATGACGTCATGCCAGTGCGAGTCTCTACTGGTTTTCAAAAGTGAAAACCAGTTTTGATGACCATGCTGGGGACGTGAAGGTGTCTGTAGACCCCGAAAGTTGAGGGAAAAGGCTGGGCTTAGACCCTGGCACCCTGGCACTGTGCCCTTGCATGACAAGGGGGCACATGAAGGGGCAATGCCAAGGGGCCTCTGGCATAAGGCTCTGGCAAGGGGAGGTTACCCTTATGTGTGTGGTGGGGTAGTGGAGGAGGAGCGAGGTGCACCCTGACGTCTGCGGAGGGGGGGAGCAGGGCTAGAGATCCCGATGCCTGTAAGCGGGAGGTGGAGGGTGTGGTGCCCAATCTCCAAGGGGGGGTGTCCCAATCTCTGTTAGGGGGAGAGGGGGGTCCTTAAATTTAACTTTGAAATTGGCGCCCCAATCTCAGAATCCTGGCTTTGTCGGCATGTTTAGGCCCCACCCCTCCAGCTGGCTGTGTGACTCTTGCCAGCACTCAGAAATTGCTGTTAAATCAGATGAAAAAAGGCACTGTGAAGCCAGCAAGTTTCACACTGCCTTTCTTGGCTGATCCAGCACTCTGTGCAATTTTGGGAAAATTGTACCCAAAGTCTACAATGGTAGGGCTGCTCTCTGCCATTCAATTTCACACTTGCCAATCATACAAAGCCTGGCAGGAGGGAATTAAGGGACACAAGTGTAACCACATGGATTGTGATCTATGGATTTTTAAGGCCAAAATGTCTGTTGACACGCAACGTCCTAACCAGTAAAACATATGTTGAGTCAAGTTGTTGGGTAAATATGCAAACATATAAAACATTTTCAATTACAGGGAAAGAAAATTGTGCCAAATTCTTCACTCAGTCTACCAAATAACAAAACTTCCATAATTATGCACAACCATCAAGAAACTGAAGATAAGTACTCGACTCCCCCATAGGGTACCATTGCGATGTTTTCTGTAACAGTCCCATGGGAATCATTGTGTTGTTTTCATTAACAGTCCCATGGGTACTTTGTGGTGTTTTCTGTACAGGATTGCATGAGATACTGGCTCTACTGACAGCACAACTAAGACCAGATGCCAATCTCACCGCAGAAATTGGCTTCCTGACAGAGGTCTTCAGCGAACATAGTTTCAACTCGCTCATGAAGGTATAGTATTGCGAATGGTGTAGTACAGTCTCTAGTGCTATAACTTAACTATGTTATACTGTAACATAAAATACGCTGCTCGCCCTGACTTCAGGGAGAGCTAGTTTAGATTTGATTTGTGTGAATAATGGAGACCAGATTGAATAACCTCACATTCATTTCACATAAACTTGACTGAAGTTTTAATACAGAGTAATATTGAGTGCAACAAACCTGTGAATTGATCTACAGTAACCATTAGATTTAATGACTTCTGTTCCTCTGTAATTTTGATCTGTCTGTTTCAATTACAAGTCATCTTTTTTTGCATACCCTTACCGAGATATGCACTTCATCACTGAATCCCAGTCCCTTATCTGAGCAGCAACCCCAGACGCCTGGCTATTTCTGTGCAATTCGCTTAATCATAGTGAATGGAGTAGGAGTTGGGTTAATGAGTCTCTGTTTCCATTACAGATTCATCAGAAGCTCCAGCAGTTTGTCAGGCAAGGACCATCTCCTGCCCTACACAGTGCAGCAGCTTTAGCGGAGAATGTAAGTAGCTACAAAGAGCCATAGCCAGCCATTGGTCATCAGGGAAACATTGTGTACATGATCGCATTGAGAAATGAATCCGCTATAGGAAAGAGGCCCCTTTTTTCATTAATTCATGGGGCTTTGGCATCGCTGGCTGGGCCAGCATTTATTGCCCATCCCTAGCTGCCCTTGAACTGAGTGGCTTGCTAGGCCATTTCAGAAGGCAGCTGAGAGTCAACCACATTGTTGTGGCTCTGGGGTCACATGTAGACCAGACCAGGTAAGGACGGCAGATTTCCTTCCCTAAAGGACATGAGTGAACCAGATTGGGTTTTTCTGACAATCGACAATGGTTTCCTGGCCATCAGTAGATTCTTAATACCACATTTTCTTTTTTACTGAATTCAAATACCACCATCTGCCGTGGCGGGATTCGAACCCAGCACATCAGCTGAGTTTGTGGACTAATAGTCTAGCGGTAATATCACTAGGCCATTGCCTCCCCTAACAAAAACAGAAAATGCACTCACCTGATGCAGGAGCAGCACTCCGAAAGCTCGTGCTACCAAATAAACCTGTTGGACTTTAACCTGGTGTTGAGACTACTGACAAAAACAGAAAATGCTGGAAAATCTCAGCAGGTCTGACAGCATCTGTGGAGAGAGAATAGAGCCAACGTTTCGAGTCTGGATGCTCTCTCCACAGATGCTGTCGGACCTTCTGAGATTTTCCAGCATTTTCTGTTTTCGTTTCAGACTCCAGCATCCACAGTAATTTGCCTTTAATAAAGGAACAATCCCCTATTTGCGAGTGACAATCCCCTGCACTGCATTTGCCATTGGTCAATGGGATGTGACATCATCAGTAGGCGACCAGACAAATAAAGTAAAAGTAAAGTTTATTTATTACTGCCACAAGTAGGCTAACATTAACACTGCAATGAAGTTACTGTGAAAATCCCCTCGTCGCCACACTCCGTTCGGGTACACTGAGGGAGAATTTAGCATGGCCGATCCACCGAATCCATACATCTTTGGACTGTGGGAGGAAACCGGAGCACCCGGAGGAAACCCACGCAGACACGGGGAGAACGTGCAGACTCCGCACAGACAGTGACCCAAGCCGGGAATCAAACCCAGGTCCCTGGCGCTGTGAGGCAGCAGTGCTAACCACTGTGCCACCATGCCACCCTATGTATACAACATAAATACAATGTCCTGTTGAGAATGCTGGAATTATACCTGCAAAATTAAGCAACCAGGACCACCCTTGCTGCTTAATACTTTTAGGAAATTACAAGATCTATTTTTTAATACACTTTAAAGTACAGCAACCATATTTTTGTGCCACAGATTAAAGGTAGAAAATTGATCATATCAGCAGTAAATTATACAGCATTGCAGCAAAACCCCCTTAAAATAAAATTTAATTTGTCCTAAATAACGTACCTGCGGCAGGAGGTCCATTAAGTCAGGAAGTGAACACTGGCTGGTGCGGGGATTTGAAATGAAATTAGAGACAGATCTAGGACGAAGCTGAATCAACGCTCAGATCACACAGTTCTCAAGGCAGCTGAAAAGAAAACAAAATGAGATTGTTTTCTCTGGCCCCAGAAACGTCGCCTAATAAGAAAAGATGGAGGAGGAGGGAGAACATTGTGAAAATCATTCAGAAATGAGCAGAAGTACAAAAGACCCAGACAGAAATAGCCAGCTGAGACTGGGTTGCAATGAGGGTTAACCTCTTCTTGGAACTAAATCTGTGGAGAGCACTTTCATAGAATCATAGAATCCCTACAGTGCAGAAGGAGGCCATTTGACCCATCAAGTCTGCACTGACCACAATCCCAGATGTAGTAAATAGCAAGCTGAATGGAGTACTTCATGACTGAATGCATTGGTTCGATTGATCTGAGGTTTTATTCCATGGATTCTAGTAAGCTACAAAGGGTAAGGTTGCCATATTTGCACTATAACTGCACATTTCAGATTGCAACCACATTTCTGTGAGTTTGGTTACACACCTAGACCAGACAGGGTAAGGACAACCGATTTCCTTCCCTGTTAGTGAACTGGATGGTGTTTTACTTCAATCCAGGAACATCACAGCCCAGGAGGGACTTACACTTTTGGGGGCCCCATGCTCTCTCTCTCTTTGCAGGACGACATCACGCCCCACCCCTGATGACATGGCAGCCTGCCCAGAAGTGAAGGCCTCGCCTTTGTCTGCCCAGCCCTTCTCGTCCCTGGCCTGGGGGCCGGGTCGCCCCTGCAGCCTCTCCCCTTGGCGACCTAAGCTCGCAGGTGCCCTGGTGGCTCACTGGCTACTGCTGGCTATCTGGCCTAGCCTCTGTTCTCACCCTCACCACCCCGGTTATCCAGCCCTCTTCACTCTCAGCCCCGGATGAGTCACCGCACTGCGCCCTGAAATCCATGCCGCCGCCTGCCTGGCCCTCGCCCCTTCTGGCTTCTCAGTGCTCACCCCTCACTGAGGTGGCCGGGCCTCGGGTCTTGATGATCGCACGTGCTCCTGGCTGGCTGGCTGGCTGCTGCTGGCTTTAGGGGGCCTGCCTTGGCCTCTTCTCCCTCCCTTGGTCAGCCACCTCACTCTTACCAGTCCGGGTGCCACCAAACCATCTCACTCTCAATCCTGGCCCCTGGTAGAGTCACCCAAAAACCGTGCAAATTTAGAGTCACCAGGCTCTGATTGGTACTCTCACAGCCACTTCTCAGTATGGCACCCCTCCATTGGCTGAGCCCCACACTGCAGCGCTGTGTTTTATTGCATATCTGCCTGTGTTGTGATCGCTGTTACTGATTCTAGTTTTTACACACTACATGAACTTAAATTTCTCAGCTGTCATGGTGAGGTGTTTCTGTGTCATTAACCGAGGCCACTGAATAACTAATCCATTAACATCACCATTATGCTGCCATTCCCTTAAATTGTCCCCAATCAATGGGTTATGGAGAGCTAGGATTTGATGGAAAAAGTAGTGAAGGACATATTTTTAGAGAAATAATTTGGGAAATGTAATAATCTTACTGAAGCCAGTCTTCCGTCACTATCGCCGTTTATTTACAGCACGCTCAAAGTGCCATTCAGCAACTGTGGTGTACAGATCAACTCCGAAGTCTTTCCACTGCCATCCTGAGTGGAACCACCTAGATTTAACCCCCCTCTCGCCCCACTGCTCCTTCCCTGTTGGGTGAGCCTCCCTTCTCCTAATCGGGGAGCTCGTACTCTATGAGGCCCATGGGGAGATGCATTGACGATTCCCTCGTGGCCTTTATAACAGGTGACTGTGCTCTTCTCCACAGTTTGCCTTGACTTTGTGTGAACATTGGCCTATAGAGTTGGCAAGAAGCAGTAAACTTCAGTGATGACAGCCGTTGTCAAGACAAGAATCATAGAATCATAAAATCTTTACGGTGCAGAAGGAGGCCATTCGGCCCATTGAGTCTACACTGACCACAATCCCACCCAGGCCCTATCCCCGTAACCCTTCATATTTACCCTGCTAATCCCCCTGACAATAGAGGCAATTTAGCATGGCCAATCAACCTAAACTGCACATCTTTGAGGAAACCGGAGCACCCGGAGGAAACCCACGCAGGCACGGGGAGAATGTGCAAACTCCACACAGACAGTGACCCAAGGCCGGAACTGAACCCGGGTCCCTGGTGCTGTGAGGCAGCAGTGCTAACCACTGTGCCACAGGGCAGAAATCTGAAAATTGTTATTGTGGGCAAACGTGCTATTTTTACCCAAGAGATTGCTCATTTTTCAGGTGGCCTTTTTGTTTTTTGACAGCTCTCAATTTTTCTCTTTGTTACCTTCATATTGATGAAAATTCTGGCAGAGATTACATTGAAGCTAAATTCAGAAACATAGTAAATAAACCTATCAAAAATACTGAGCTTCGATCTGTCATAAGAAGACATGACTGATGTCCTTTTTCTCCACTTCCTGCGCCCATATTGTGGAATACAGCTTTGGGGGAGTTCATATCAAACATCATAGAAACCCTACAGTACAGAAAGAGGCCATTCGGCCCATCGAGTCTGCACCGACCACAATCCCACCCAGGCTCTACCCCCATATCCCTACATATTTTACACACTAATCCCTCTAATCTATGCATCCCAGGACACTAAGGGGCAATTTTAACATGGCCAATCAACCTAACCCGCACATCTTTGGACTGTGGGAGGAAACCGGAGCACCCGGAGGAAACCCACGCAGACACGAGGAGAATGTGCAAACTCCACACAGACAGTGACCCAAGCCGGGAATCGAACCCAGGTCCCTGGAGCTGTGAAGTAGCAGTGCTAACCACTGTGCTACCGTGCCGCCCCACATGAAGACAAAGTAATATTCTGTCAACATTCCAAACTGGCTTCCTCATAAGGTGATGTGCTAGCCCATTACACTTGTCGAGAGTGTCAGCCATCTTCTGCTCCTGATAGTAGCTCTCAATCTAAACTTTTTGACAAGTGTATAAGAAACACAATCTTAGTAAACTAGCCTTGTTATTACGACCTGTTATACCAACAGAACCATAGTACCTCTGGGAATGATGTTGCTAGGAATGTAGGAAAGTATCTCTGGGAATGATGGGGCGGCACGGTGGCACAGCGGTTAGCACTGCTGCCTCACAGCGCCAGGGACCCGGTTCGATTCCCAGCTTGAGTTACTGCCTGTGCAGAGTCTGCATGTTCTCCCCGTGTCTGCGTGAGTTTCTTCCGGATTCGTCGGTTCCCTCCCACAGTCTGAAAGACATGCTGGCTGAGTGCATTGGCCATGCTAAATTCTCCCTCAGTGTGCCCGAACAGGCGCCGGAGGCGACAAGGGGATTTTCACAGTAACTTCATTGCCGTGTTAATGCAAGCCTACTTGTGACACTAATAAATAAATAAACTTTGAAGCTAAACTGGCATAGATGGGGAGGTGAGAAGTTAAAGCAAGTAGTAGTGATTAGGCACCATTCAGAACTGTAAAAATGTATTTTTCAGTTACAATTTTGGAAAACCTCAGCAAGCATTTTTGTAGCACAGGATCAGTACTTGTCCCGCTATGTGGGTCAATGGGCGGAATTCTCCGGATGCGCTGGTCTAAAAGCCAGAAATTCCTACCCGACCATCAATGGGGTTTCACATTGTCCACAACCCACCCACTAAAATTCCAGCGGCGGGCAGGATGGGAGAATTCCGGCCAATGTATTTCTAGTTTACTATATGTCAAGCATTTCATAGAATCATACAATCCAAGAGTGCAGAAGGAGGCCATTCGGCCCATTGAGTCTGCACCGACCACAATCTCACCTAGCCCTTTCCCCATGCATTTCCCCTTGCTAGTACCCCTGACACTAAGGGGCAATTTACCATGGCCAATCTACCTAACCCGCACATCTTTGGACTGTGGGAGGAAACCGGAGCACCCGGAGGAAACCCACGCAAACACGGGGAGAACGTGCAAACTTCACACAGACAACCACTCAAGCCGGGAATCGAACCCAGGTCCCTGGCGCTATGAGGCAGGGACCTGGGCCATCATGCCACCCCATTGAGATATATCTAAGAGTTGGGCTAAGGTGAAGCATAAAAATATGTCTTTTTTTTAACCTCTTGTAGATCTCAGAAGAGTTGCAAAGTGGACAAAACAATAGTGACATAAGGGAACTGATGCAGTTATTGGCCAAACCACACCTCCAGGTAAGAAAGTTATGCAACGCAATAACATAATTTCATTCAAATGTAGGCAAAGAACTACCATTTTTAGTTTTAGATTATTTGATTAATCTTATGGGAATGTGAAGAATTCCTAGTAGAATCCACCCATATCATTGGTCAACACAGATGATGTGTTTGTGTTTTTTTTATTCATTTGTGGGACATGGGCGTCACTGGCTAGGTCAGCATTTATTGCCCACCGCTAGTTGCCCTTGAGAAGGTGGTGGTGAGCTGCCTTCTTGAATCGCTGCAGTCCGTGTCATGTGGGTTGGCCCACAATAACAACATACTATAACAAAGCTTCAAAATGCAGAGAGCCAAACTAGCTCCTAGATCTTGAGCAAGCTCTCAGCCTTAGCCCAGTGATCGCACTCTCTTGCCTGAGTCCAAAAATCATAGGTTCAAGTCCCACTCTTGCACATAATCCAGGCTGACACATAATGCAATGCTGTGGGAATGCCATGCTGTAAAAAGTGTTGCTTTTCAGATGAGACATTAATCAAGGCATTGTCCACCCTCTGAGATAGGTATGAAGATCCCATGGCACTATTCAAATGCAGCAGGGGTGATGCCCATCCAACATTTATCTTTCAACCAGCTTTATTTAGACAGAGGGTGGAATTCTCCCAATCCCACACCAGTGGTGAGAATTTGGTGATGATAAAAACTGTTTTTATGCCTGCGTGAAATTATAATGGGATATTCTGATGTTGGCCGCCACGGCGGATCAGGAATCCCACTAGAAAGCATCAACGTGGTATGCAAAAGTCGGGACTTATTTGAAGAAGGCCTGGGGCTGCCTTTGGAGTTGGGAATGGAACTGCCAGTGACACTGGAACACCACAGCAGTGTGTGGTTGAGAATCTATCAGATGAATCTTCCAGCTTCAGGGTCTACAGGGAGGTCCATTTTCTTTCTTTAATGGTGGGTCAGTGATATCAGGCACCTTTTCAATGTTCCACCTGGATATAACAGGGGGATGTCCACCATCAAGCTGCATCCTCAACACAAAACACAAAGCATAATAATTACTCTGGGGACAGAAAATATGGCATAGTTTCCTGTCGGCCCCCACAGCGGGAAAGACTCCCCGTCCCCACCACAGGACTACTCCCAGATGGGAGAATTCTGCCCAGATTGATTGGTTGTTTCTGACAAAGGGTCATCCAGACTCGAAACGCTGGCTCTATTCTCTCTCCACAGGTGCTGTCAGACCTGCTGAAATTTTCCAGCATTTTCTGTTTCTGTTTCAGATTCCAGCATCCGCAGTTATTTGCTTTTATATTTGATAGGTTGTTTCTCTCAGTGAAGTTTTTGGAACCAGGTTATGCATAAATTAATTGCTGCATTAACATTACACAGTAACAACACTTCAGAATACTTCATTGGCACAGGTGCACATTCGAACACAACTGCGATCGTGAAAAGCTATTTATAAGTTCACGGTCTTTCTTTTCTTCTTAGCACGATAAGGCTTAAAACCACAAGAAGTTTCATGCAATGAACATCAGATCGAGATATTGGAGTAGAATTAACATTAATAACATTTACACCCCCCCCTCCCCTCCTCTCCCCTCCCCTCTCCTCCCCTCCCCCCCACCTCCCCTCCCCCCCACCTCCCCTCCCCCCCACCTCCCCTACCCCCACCTCCCCTCCACCCCCCCACCTCCCCTCCCCCACCTCACCTCCCACCACCTCCCCTCCCCCACCTCCCCTCCCCCCTCCCCTCCCTCCTCCCCCCCCTCTCCCCCCCCCTCCTCCCCCCCTCTCCCCCCTCACCTATTTCCCCAAATGAAGTTATTAAAAGGTATCAACAACAAAAGGAGATGTCATAGAATCCTACAGTGTAGAAGGAGGCCATTCGGCCCATCAAGCCTGCACCGACAACAATCCCACCCAGGCCCTATCGTCGTAACCCCACATATTTTACCCTACTAACCCCCCTGACATCCCCCTAACACTAAGGAGCAATTTAGCATGGCCAATCAACTTAACCCATACTTTTTTGGACTGTGGGAGGAAACCGGAGCACCCAAAGGAAACCCATGCAGACATGGGGAGAATGTACAAACTCCACACAGTCACCCAAGCCGGGAATCAAGCCCGGGGTCCCTGGCGCTGTGAGGCAGCAGTGCGAACCACTGTGAGCCACCATGATTCCGTGCCATTCTTTATTTCTGAACCTTATCAGTCGAACGATTGCTGGTTGAATGTAGCATCATTACAGTGTTAATGTAAACCCTACTTGTGACACTAATAAATAACCTTGAACTTCAAAGGTTCATGTCCATTTAACCAAATACATTAGTACACCAAAGCAATAAAGGGCGACCATTGAGAAAACCCATTAAAGCTGGTAGAAGCATCATATGAACTTGTATACTTTATTGACCGCAAATTTTCACTCCCATCATTTCTGGAAATATGGGCAATTGTTTGCATTCAGTTTTGTTGTTTAGTGTTTTTCACAACCTCTGAACACTAGAATAACTTCATCCAAATCTATTGCACAATACAGCGATATTTCTTGCTGCTCTGCACCACCAATTCTTCTGGGAATCTATCAGTAACCTCACTGGACTGGAAACTAACGCAACAAATATATTAACAAGCAACAATATTTGGAGTTCATCTGGGGCCCAGCAATGCCAGATGTATGCATGCAATTGTACACCGTTCATGGTATATAGATATAGACCAAGGAATGCAGTGATCAGAATTTTGCAAAGGCTTTGGGAGCAAGCACGGTGGTAAGTGGATCTGGAATTTCCTGCCGCCAGCCAGTATGCCAGTTCTCTGGCATCTTCTTGCTGGGGAGCCATTTTTATACATGCCTGTTGGCAGGGACGGGATGAGGACTGGTGGGGGAGGTAATGACAGCTACCTTTTTCACAAGTGCAGCTAGCCAATTAAACCCCATAATGAGCTTCTTATTAGTCAGTGTCTGATGCCAACTGGAATTTCCGAGTTGGCAGTTGGGCCTTCTGTTCAGGCTGGGGGAGAGTTACCAGCAACTCTGGCCAATGAATGGTGGCGGCCTCCAGGCAGAAGTCCAGGATGGGGTTGGTGGGGGGGGGGGGGGGGGGGGGGGGTGGGGGGGGGGGGGGGGGGGGTGGGATTGGGAGGGGAGGGCTACTCCATCTACCATTTTTAACTCCCCTCCTGTAGCCACTGCTGCCACAGCCCTTCCACTGAGGGAGTTCTCCCTCCATGGCAATGGTCTCTGAACTGTGGCCTCTCTTTATTCTTCTATGTTTATAAGTCTTCCAAGGTGCTTTATTCTTCAGCGGCGGCCATTTCACAGGCTTTCCACTGGGTGCATTGCCTCCACGCATCTCCGAGGCTAAGATATTTGACAAAATCAGGATCCGTGCCTGAAATCAGCGTGGAGCTGATTATCATGTGGAAATCTCCATTTCCATATGATTAGCGGGCCCGGGACTGAATTCTCCGGGCCCGCTAGCATTTCCCCCCTCCCCCATCCCAACCGGGAGTGGTTCCATCCAGCGGGTTTACTACTGCTCCGCACTAATGGGGAACAGGTGGCCTGACCCCGCTGGAGGGAAGAGAGGCCATTGAGGCCCCCCCCCCCCCCCCCCCCCCCCCCCCCCCCGTGAGGTCGGTGGTAAGGGCCAGCCTGGCACCCTGGCATTGCCCAAGGGGAAACTGGCACTGCTCATCGGGCACCTTGGCACTTCGCACTGGGTGGTGCCAAGGGGGTGGGGCCAAAGGGGGAGGTGTTTACTTTGGAAGGCAATCAGTGGGGAGGCGCCCACTGCCACTATGCCAGAGGATCAGTGGGGGAGGGAGCGAGGAGGTGATCGGGACTGGCCATCAAGGGGAGAGGGTCGGGGCTGTGGTGGGGGGTGGGGGGGGGGGGTTGGGACTGTCGGAGGGAAGATCGGGGTTAACTGGGAGGGTGGGGAGACATCCGAGCTGGTCATCGGGATCTGGGGGGGGTGGGTGTTGGGACTGTCTGGTGGGAGGGTGTAAGGGATTGGGAATGGCCAGGGGGTGGGCAGACTTAGAAGCTGGCCCGGGGAGGTCGGGGAGGCCAACAATTGGGACGGTGGGGAGGTTGGAAGGCCAGAGATGGGGTGTTGTGGGGCTGGCCAGCGATCTGGAGGCCGGCAATGGTGGGGGACAATGTGCACGCACCAATCTCTGCGCTGACAGATCGGCGCATGCGCAATGGCCCACTCAGCGATATGCTGGCGGCCTCTCGGGTGGGAATAGGCCCCATCCACCAGTTTCCAGAGTGAACCTCGCTGAGGCACTTTGTGATGCACAGAGTGTTGGAGATTCATTATGGAAATCACGCGAAAAAAACAGCAGGATTTACTCCCATTTTCCCCGCACATTTGGAACTTTAGATCAAAATCCTTAAACACAGTTGCTGGTAACTCTCCCCCTGTACCGTTTGTATCCACATTTCCATTCCTATTGTTTTCTCTTTTCCTCTGTGTATAAATCCTCTTAGCTTCTCCTGTCTCTGATTTCTTATTCCCTTATTAATATATATACCTCTACCCTTATTTATTTTGTTTATTAGTGTTACAAGTAAGCTTAAATTAACACTGTAATGAAGTTACTGTGAAAATCCCCTAGTCGCCACATTCCGGCGCCTGTTCGGGTACACTGAGGGAAAATTTAGCATGGCCAATGCACCTAACCAGCATGTTTTTCTGACTGTGGGAGGAAACACAATTTTCCATTTAATCCCCAGCATACTGACCTGGTGCGGCCCAGATTATTACAATGAAAGCATCTAACTTTCCTCACATCTCTTATTCTATCTGTACTATCATTTTTATTTTGAGGTAAAGTCTCCTTGGAATTTTGAACCACTCCCTCTATTGCCCGACCATCCTTTCTTGCCCCTTCCCATTTTCTATCTTCCTCAGACTTAAAAGAGTGTCAAAAGAAAGTTTTGACCTATGAACTAACTCATAATCGTCAGCATGTTCTACTGCATGTCTTGTTTCAACTCTTAGTTCCTCCACGAGTCCGTATCATTATAGGTAACAAGTCTTTAAATTCTTACAACAAAATAACTTCTCTAAAAGCCTCATAGGTTTCTTCTGTTTATAATGCCCTCACCCACCTATCCAAAAAAACTTTGTTTAACCCTTTCAAATTCAGTATAAGTCTGAACAGACTGTTTTCTTGTATTTCAAAACTTTTGTCTATAAGCCTCCAGTACTAGCTCATAAGTATTCGCTATAGCTCTCTTCGCTGTCTCATATTCTGCAGACTTTTCATCTGACAAAGACAGCAAACATCAATAGCCCTACCTGCAAGTTTAGTTTGTAAGAGCAGGGTCCAAATACCTTGTGGCCATTACATCTGTTTAGCTATTTTCTCAAAGGCAACAAAAAATGCCTTGGCATCTCTTTCATCAAATTTGGCAAGTGCCAGTACAAATCTAAACATTTCCCCACTAGGTTCATGCCTACACCTACTTTCTTCCTTATCCAGCTCTGTTGTGCCTGCTGCAATTAATTGTATTTTAATTTGATGTTCTCTCTCTTTATCCTTATCTCTTTCTACCATTGCTAACTTCTGCATTTCCAATTCCCTTTAGAAAGCTCTCTCTTTCTCGCATTTCTAATTTCTTCATTTCCATTTCTCTTTGCAATTGATTTTTTACTAAGCCAATTTCTCCACTTCTCAAAACACTGGGTCTGCCTGGCACTGCTTGTAGATTTAAATGTGTTGCTGTGCTTTCAACTACCTTAGCACCTGTAGATAAACCTAATTCCAATTTATCTGCCAATTCTATCAATTTAGCCTGAGCTGCACTTTTCAAATTTGCCAAGGTTACATTCTCTACTTGCAAATACACCTGGGCTCGAACAAGAGCCACTTTTGTGGTCTCCATATTGTAAGGAACACATTCTCGTTTGGTTCTTTGTGTTCTTTACTCTTGTTATGTTTTAAAAGTCACAAATTCCCTACAACCAAAGGAATTATGCTTTTTATAATCCCGGCCAAGAGCCTCGATTTTTGTAAAGAATCCCGTTGATGTTACCTGAGAGTGGATGAGATTTTATTGCCTCGGTTGTCCCAAAACCGTGAAATCCCACCGGAGGTCAACGAACCTTCTCATTGTCCGTCCCTCACCCGTTTCGATTCCCATGGCGGGCGGGGCAGTAAAATTCCAGCCAGTATCTCAAAAGCACAAAGGATGACTTGAAACACAAGGGGCCCGATTTTACCATTTTCATTCTAAGTGCTGAATCTGGGCGCAATTCAGATCCAACTTGGAAATCTGCTTACAGGCGCCCTCAGACTCACTTAGCCTGAAAAAAAAAATCGCTGGTCTGAATTGCGCTGTGGGCGGGGCTTAGCGCGCCTGAAACGATCGGAGTTTTGAACTACGCATGCGCAGTTTAGAAAAAGAATTTGAAAACCGCTCTGCTATCCGCATCGCTCCCGGGGGAAAAAAACAACATTCATGGCAAGAGAAGTATAATCTAAGTAGCATTTATAACAGGAATTATCAGAATTAGAAATGTGATGTGATAGAATTAACTCCCCCCCCCCCCCCCCCCCCCCGACCCAGAGAATGGTCAGGCCTCCCCCGCCCCCCCCAGAGAATGATGGGGCCTCCCTCCCCTCCCCACCCCAGAGAATGGTCTGGCCGCCCCCACTACCTCCCCAGAGAAAGTTTGGGCCTCCCCCCGCGCCCCCCCCCCCCCCCCCCCCCACCAGACAATGATCTGGCCTCCCTCCTCCCTCACCCCGATCCACCAGAGATACATCTGACCCGCCTCACCCCCCCCCCGCCTCCCCCCTCCCATCAGAAAATGATCAGGCCTCCCTTCTCCTGCCCACCCCCCCTCACCAGAGAATGATCTGACCCGCCTCCCCCTCCCCTCTCCACCACCGATCTGAGTCAGAGAGCCGTTGGAAGTTCTGAACTTACTTCTTCAGAAGCTGGAGTGCCCGAAATAGACCTTTGCTGAGCATGTCCGTTTCGCGCTGAATCTGGACGTGCGAACGCGATGGTAAAGGGGGAAATGCTGATAAAGTTGGGCGGGCAGTTCATTAATTCAATTTAAATGCATCCAAATGCATTTAAATCACCGTTGCGCCCGTTTCGGGTGCGAATCAGACCGCGGCCATTTGTGGGCCTCGGTAAAGTGGGCATCTGCGCGGACACGGCCGCGGATCTCGTTAATGGCCTCACGCCCGACTTTACCATGTTTTCGCGCCCGAAAACGGGCGCAACGCAGTGGTAAAATCGGGCCAACAGTGTATATTTATTAGGAATAATGTGAGGGGCCATGTGCAGTCCAATGTGGAACCAATCCAGTTATTGTGTGAACAATTAATAAAGAATATTTAATAATTTGGAAGAAGAGAAAAACACATGACTGGAAAGATTAATATGCATTATGATACTTAAGTATATTAATAAATAGACACACCATTTTATCTGAAATTACCTCTTGTTTCTAAAATATATCCATTTATTTATTTCCCAAACAACATCCACTTTAGTAACTCTACCAGTCAAATCTAGCTGATAGTTACCAGTCAATACAGCTTGGATAACCAAGTTTGGGAAAAGTCTTGCACTCGTTCAGCGAAGGTATAAAACTGCCTCATTTAGAGGAGAATATCTGCAATCTGCCATGGCTCTTAATAATAAATGGATCAGGGATCCCTAGCCCTGATCAGAGGTTGCACCTCAACATCTCTCGATGCCTGCTAATCCTGTTACTGGGCAACTCACATGTCAGGATTCCTCTAAACGCCTGCTAATCATTTTACTTGTCTGTTATTTTTGTTTAATCTCATTTTCACTGTTAACCTCATTAACAATGTGATGTTGAACGAGTGTTGGCAAACTTTTTCTTCACTCCCTTCCATCAGATTCTTCTTTAAATAGCTGCAGCAATGTCAGACACCTTGCCCCTTAAATAGTCAGCTAGTAATCGCGGATTTCTTGTTCTGAATGCTTAATGAGGCAGGGTCAGCCATTTGAGATACACGCATACCACAATGTCCCCACCATCTCCATGCTTGTGTCATCAATTCTAACCCCATGCGCCAATATCAGACAATGAATAACCATCAAACAAATTCAGAGATGAGGTCACAACCTCAGAGTCTATCTATTATTTTCATAATAGGTGGAATATTCTAATTAACCAATGGATTTTTTTACAGCAATTATCACGATGAGTGCCAGAAAGCTCGGTGATATCACTGTCACTGAATCATAGTATCATGGAATCCCTACAGTACAGAGAGAAGCCATTCGGCCCATCGAGCCTGCACCAACAACAATCCAACCCAGGCCCTATCCCCTTAACCCCACATATTTACTCTGCTAATCCCCCTGACACCAAGGGGCAATTTAGCATGGCCAATCAACCTAACCCGCACAACTTTGGGTTGTGAGGGGAAACTGGAGCACCCGGAGGAAAGTTTTAATGGTTGTAATGGCTGTAATGCACTATCACTTTATTAACTTAGAATCAATAATTAATGACTTTAAACTACAAATTACTCTCCCTCTATGAATATTATATATAAGATTTTAAAGATTTTAAAATGCTCATTTAGGTAGTGACCCTCCCATAGCACACACACAGAGTGGATTGGCCATGCTAAATTGCCCCTTAGTTTCCCGAGAGGTCTAGGTTAGATGGACTAGATGGTAAATGTGTGGGTTTACAGGGATAGGACGGGAGAAGAGGGCCTGGGTAAGATGCTCTGTCGGAGAGTCAGTGCAGACTCGATGGGCCGAATAGCCTCTTGCGCACTGTAGGGACTCTAGGATTCTATGAGGGAGAAGCAATATTTAAAATTTATAAAGTTTATTTATTAGTGTCACAAGTAGGCTTACATTAACACTACAATGCAGTTATTGTGAAAATCCGCTAGTCGTCACACTCCGGCACCTGTTCGGGTCCACTGAGGGTCAATTTAGCATGGCCAATGCACCCAACCAGCATGTCATTCGGACTGTGGGAGGAAACCCACGCAGACAAGGGGAGAATGTGCAGACACCGCACAGACGGTGACCCAAGCCGGGAATCGAACCCGGGTCCCTGGCGCTGTGAGGCAGCAGTGCTAACCCACTGTGCCGAAATGCATGAACATAAAGATGTAGGAATGCTATATCATCTATTAAGAAATTCAATTTTGCTTTGACAATCACAGGCTGTGCTGTCAGCCCATGACACAGTCGCACGCAAGGCCTTTGATCCTGTGCTGCCACCAATGCCCGATGACCTGGAAGTTGAGGAGGAGGAGGAGTCTATGAAGATCGTCCGTCTGGTGAAGAATAAAGAGCCATTGGTATTCCTTCTTTCTATTTACATTTGTGCTTGGAATCTTAATTTTGGCTTCGTTAACAGAACATATCACATTTGAGCATGCTCATTTGAATACAGTCATGCATTTAATTGTTTCACGATGTGATTCAAAGTTTTCTGTAATTTTGAACCTGGGGCCTTAATAAGTAATTTTCGGGAGGGCTGACACAAGCCCCACACCAGCCATAGGCCTGACTTGCATCTTATTAACGACATCTTGCTCCTTTGTCTCCTGGCCACAATTGTTCTCCTTTTGTTCTTCAGTGAATCAGGAAAAAAAAGATCATACTGAATAATTAAGTGTGGTTAATAATTCAACTGTAAAAAGTTATAACCATATAAATGTTTAATGCATCTGGAGGTGCCAAAGTAAGATGAAAGCAGCGAGTGCGGTGGGGATTGGGTGGTGTACAAAGAAATTGGCCTTTTTTTCAGTTTGTGAAAGGCTTTAAGAAAAATCCTAACTGAAATGAACTGGAGCAGTTTTAATTTAAGTCATATGTCGAAGGTCTCCGGTGTAAACAGTCTTCACCTTTAACACCCTCGGCTTTAATTCAGCAAGCTGGCTCAGAAAGTAACATAGAAGAGAATCATCGAATCCCAACAGTGCAGAAGCAGGCCATTCAGCCCATCAGGTCTGCACCAACTCATCTTACCCAATCCCTATCCCCATAACCCCCCCTCCCCCCCAACCTACACACCTTGAGACACTAAGAGACAATTTAGCATGGCCAATCCACCTAATCTGCACATCTTTGGACTGTGGGAGGAAACCGGAGCACCCGGAGGAAACCCATGCAGACATGGGGAGAATGTGCAAACTCCACATAGACAGTGACCCAAGGCTGGAATTGAACCCGGGTCCCTGGAGCTGGAGAAGAATAAAGAGCCATTGGTATTCTTCATTTCTATTTACATTTGTGCTTGGAATCTTAATTTTGGCTTCCTTAATAGAACATATCACATTTGGGCATGCTCATTTGAATACAGTCATGCATTTAACTGTTTCACAATGTGAGTTTGTGAGGCAGCAGTGCTAACCACTGTGCCACCATGGCACCCTAACAGAAGGCAGGGGAATTGGATGGGCCATAATACTACCGGAAGTGAAAGCTTCTCTCCTATATAAGATAAAGCACAAAGTGTTCAGAACAATTTTTATTCCTCGAGGGAAGTCAACTGCATAACTCATTCCTAGCAGAGTGGAATAAACATGAAATTAACGCCTTCAACATCCAATATACAATACAATTTCTTATTTCAAACTGCTTTCATTGTAGATTTTATACAACCATTAAATGCATTTAATTAGACTGGGGGCAGATGAAATGCTTCTGCTGATAGCAGGGTAATATCTCAGGATAGAATCAAATTCAGATCCAACTGATCATTTCTTGATGACAATGTACTTGCGAAGCATAAAAGGTCATCTTGATAAATATAGTTATTGCTGTTTGGAGGGATTTTGAAATTGCGTCAGAATCTGACCTTAAAGTGCGATTTGACATTGGTGGAATTACAATGAAATATAAAATGGAAGACATTTTAATATACAGTCCTGTCATTCTTTAGCTTAATAACCAAATGAGTTTACCCAGAAGCACCAAAAGCCTTTTATACTTGTCGGGTTGTGATTAAAGCACAGTTTGATTAATTGATGGAAAGAAATATGGGTGACAGATTCATAAGAAAATTGAAATGCCAAGACAAACATCAATCCTCACAACTGCAGCTATTCATACTCTTGCCTCTGAATGACAAGGTTCCGGGTTCATGGCCCACAGCAGAGACCGAGGCTGATACTTCAGTGCTCTACTGAAAGAGTTTTGATTTGATTTGATTTATTATTGTCACATGTATTAGTGTACAGTGAAAAGTATTGTTTCTTGCAGGGGTTATACAGACAAAGCATACCGCACATAGAGAAGGAAAGGAGAGAGTGCAGAATGTAGTGTTACAGTCATAGCTAGGGTGTAGAGAAAGATCAACTTAATATAAGATAGCTCCATTCAAAAGTCTGATGGCAACAGGGAAGAAGCTGTTCTTGTGTCGGTTGGTACGTGTTGTCAGACTTTTGTCTCTTTTTCCCAATGGAAGTGGAAGAGAGTATGTCCGGGTGTGTGAGGTCCTTGATTATGCTGGCTGCTTTCCCACAGCAGTGGGAAGTCTAGAGAGTGTCAATGGATGGGAGGCTGGTTTGAGTGATGGACTGGGCTTCATTCATGACTTTTGTAGTTTCTTGAGGTCTTGGACAGAGCAGGAGCCATACCAAGCTGCGATACAACCAGAAAGAATGCTGCAATGTCAGAGCTGTCAGCTTTCAGATGAGAAGTTAAATGGAAGCTACATCTTGCCTGGCTGAATGAACATAAAAAGTTCCATGGCACAATTTAAAAGATCAGAGTGCATAGTGGCACAATGAGTAGCACTGGCGCCTCACAACGCTAGGGACCCGGGTTCTTTCCTGGCCTTGGGTGACTGACTGTGTGCAGTTTGCACATTCTCCCTGTGTCTGCATGGGTTTCCTCCGGCTGCTCCAGTTTTAGAACATAGAAACATAGAACATAGAAAAAATACAGCACAAACAGACCCTTCAGCCCGGTCATGTCCCTACCTACCTAGGCTTATATATAGGCTTACCTATAACCCTCAATCCTATTAAGTTCCATGTACTCATCCAGAAGTCTCTTAAAAGATCCTATTGAGTTTGCCTCCACCACCACTGACGGCAGCCGATTCCACTCACCCACCACCCTCTGAGTGAAAAACTTACCCCTGACATCTCCTCTGTACCTACTCCTCAGCACCTTAAACCTGGTGTCCTCTCGTAGCAGCCATTTCAGCCCTGGGAAAAAGCCTCCGAGAATCCACCCGATCTATACCTCTCAACATTTTGTACACCTCTATCAGGTCACCTCTCATCCTTCATCTCTCCAAGGAGAAAAGACCGAGATCCCTCAACCTATCCTCATAAGGCATTCCAACCAATCCAGGCAACATCCTTGTAAATCTTCTCTGCGCCCTTTCAATAATTTCCACATCCCTCCTGTAATGAGGCGACCAGAACTGAGCACAGTACTCTAAGTGGGTCTGACGAGGGTCTTATAAAGCTGCATCATTATCTCCCGACTCCTAAACTCAATCCCTCGATTGATGAAGGCCAGCACACCATACGCCTTCTTAACCACCTCCTCTACCTGCGAGGCCGATTTAAGAGTCCTATGGACCTGGACCCCAAGGTCCTTCTGATCCTCTACACTGCTAAGAGTCTTACCCTTGATATTATACTCCTTCATCCCACTTCAATGGACCACTACACATTTATCCGGGTTGAAGTCCATCTGCCACTTCTCCGCCCACTCTTGCATCCTATCTATGTCACGCTGCAGCTTCTGACATCCCTCCAAACTATCCACAACACCACCAACCTTCGTGTCGTCGGTAAACTTACCAACCCATCCCTCCACTTCCTCATCCAGGTCATTTATGAAAATGACAAACATCAAGGGTCCCAGAACAGATCCCTGGAGCACTCCACTGGTGACCGACCTCCATTCAGAAAAAGACCCCTCTACAACCACTCTCTGCCTTCTGCAGGCAAGCCAGTTCTGGATCCACAAGGCAACAGCCCCTTGGATCCCATGCCCTCTCACTTTCTCGAACACTCCCACACTCCCAAGCTGTGCTGGTTAGGTGGATTGGCCATGCTAAATTGTCATTTAGTGCAAGAGGGATTAGCAGGGTAAATATGTGGGGTTATGGGGATAGGGCCTGGATGGGATTGTTGTCAGCGCAGGCTCAATGGGCCAAATGGCCTCCTTCTGCACTGTAAGGATTCTTTGAGGGAATCCTAGGGACAGTTGTACCTAGGATTCTTGTCAATATTTATACCTGAGTCAACATCACAAAAATCAGATCATTATCGTACTGCTGTTTGTGGACAAACTAGCTTGCAACAAGAACTACGCTTCAAAAGTACTTCATTAGCTGTAAAGCACTTTGAGAAATCCACTGGTGCTATATAAATGCAAGTCTTCTTTCTTTCACAATAGGGAGCTACAATCAGGCTGGATGAACAAACAGGCACAGTTGTTGTTGCAAGGATCATGCGGGGTGGGGCCGCAGATCGGAGTGGTAAGTGCCCTTTATGCTGATATGGTGACTACTTTTCTCCCTGAGAAAGCATGCTTGTTACGGAATCACAGAAATAGTACTGAAGGTGGCTATTCGGCCCATCTTGCCTCTGCCAGGCCTTTGAAAGAGCTATCCCATTAGTTTCACTTGATTTTACAGTCATAGGCCTGAACCCTACCACCTCGTCTGCCCCGGAATTGGAAATCTCTATTGGCCTTGGGCGGGATTTTACAATCTCGCCCGAGCGATGCTGTAAAATCCCGCCCATAGAATCATAGAAGTCTACAGCACAGTAAAAGGCCCTTTGGCCCATTGCGTCTGTGCCAGTCAAAGTCAGGCCAACTAAGTATTCTGGATGAACATTTTCCAGCACTCGGCCTGTCACCTTGTCTGCCTTGGCATCACAAGTGCCCATCTAAATGCTTCTTACATATTATGAGGATCTCTGCCTCCACCACTCTTTCAAGCAGTGAGTTCCAAACTCCAACCACCCTCTGTTTTTCCTCACATCCCTTCTAAACCTCCTGCCTCTTACTTTAAATCTATGCTCCCGTCATTGATCCCTCCACAAAGGGAAGAAGTTTCTTCCTATCCACTCTATCTGTGTCCCTCATAATTTTATACATCTTGATCATGCCCTCTTCAGTCTCCTCCGCTCCAAGGAAAACAACCCCAGTCTATGCAATTTCTCTTCGTAACTTAACCTCTCCAGCCAGGCAACATCCTGGCAAATCTCCTCTGCACCCTTTCCAGTGCTATTGCATCCCTTCTATAGTGTAGATTCCAGAACTGCACTCTGGCTGCAGCCTAACCAACATTTGATATAATTCCAACATAACCTCCCTGCCCTTAAACCCAACGCCTTGGCAAATAAGAGCAAGTATACCATATGCCTTCTTAACCACTTTATCCAGATGGCCTGCTACCTTAAGGAACTGGTGGCACGGTGGCACAGTGGTTAGCACTGCTGCCTCACAGCGCCAGGCACCCCGGGTTCGATTCCCAGCTTGGGTTACTGTTTATGTGGAGTCTGCACGTTCTCCCTGTGTCTGCATGGGTTTCCTCCGGGTGCTCCGGTTTCCTCCCACAGTCCAAAAGACGTGCTGGTTAGGGGAAGTTGGCCATGCTAAATTCTCTCTCAGTGTACCCGAACAGGTGCCGGAGTGTGGTGACTAGGGGATTTTCACAGTGACTTCATTGCAGTGTAAATGTAAGCCTACTTGTGACACTAATAAATAAAGTTTAAACTTTGGTGTACATGCACACCAGGGTCCCTCTGATCTTTGGTGATTCCCAGGATCCTGTCATTCCCTTGTCTTGTTTGTGCTGCCCAAGTGCATCACCAGATACGTATCCGGATTGAATTCCATTTGCCACTGATCAGCCTATCTGACCAGCCCATCTATATCCTCCTGTAATCTAAGGTTATCCTCCTCACTATTTACCACCCAACCAATTTTCATATCATCCTGACACTCAGCCAATTCTGGATCCAATCTGCCAATTTCCTTGGATCCCATGGGCTCTTGCCTTCTTTTTCAGTCTCCCATGTGGGTCCTTGTCGAGAGCCTTGCCGAAGTCCAAGAAGACTACGTCAAATGCATTGCCCTCATCTACACGCCTGGTCACCTCTTCAAAAAATTCAATCAAGTTGGTCAGACCTGACCTCGCTTAACAAATACCACACTGACTGTTCTTGATTAATCCCTGCCTCTCCAAATGCAGATTAATTCTGTTTCTCAGAATTGCTTCCAATAGTTTTTCCACCACTGAAGTTAGACTGACTGGCTTGCAGTTTCATGGTTTATCCCTTCCTCCCTTCTTGAATAATGGTACCACGCTGGCTGTCCTCCAGTCCTCCAGCATCTCTCCTGTCACCAGAGAAGAATTGAACATTATTGCCATCGCCCCTCTATTTTCTCCCTTGCCTCACTCAACAGCCTGGGATATATTTCATCCGGTCCTGGAGATTTATCTACTTTTAAGCATGCCAGATCCTCCTCCCTGTCTCATTTCTTTAATTGTATCACAGTCCTTCTCCCTATCCTTTCCCCATAGCTTTGCAAATTTTTTCCCTTCAAATATTTATTCAATTTTAAACATTCCAGTTGAGTGCTTTGTGTGACATTGGCAGCGCTGCTCTGTGATATTTTAATGGAAGATCTTGATTCTTTTATCCCCCATCGCCTCCCAGCATGAACTCTTCAGCCCTCAAGCAACTGCATGGCTTTCTCCACTGTAATTATACTACACCCTTGGTATAACTACAAAGAATGGAAGAAAAAGATTATTTGAGAGCTATTTCACCAGCTCCCTACTCATTTCTGCTACTTGTAGCAGCACCTAGGGGCAGCATGGTGACACAGTGATTCGCACTGCTGCCTCATAGCTCGAGGGAGCCAGGTTCAATTCCCGGCTTGGTTCACTCTCTGTGTGGAGTCTGCACGCTCTCCCCGTGTCTGTGTGGTTTTCCTCCGGGTGCTCCGATTTCCTCCCTCAGTCCGAAAGACGTGCTGGTTAGGTGCATTGGCCAATGCTAAATTCTCCCTCCCGAACAGGCACCAGAGTGTGGCGGCTAGGGGATTTTCACAGTAACTTCATTGCAGTGTTGATATAATCCTACTTGTGACAAGTAAATAAACTTTAACTTAAAACTTGTAAGCTTTCTGACAGAAATGACAAGAGACATAAAATATGTCCACTCTCTTGAGGCCACTTGTATTCTAATAACATGCAAATCAAGGGAAATCTTCATCCAAAGTATTCACATCCGAGAAACATTGGACCTTAGGTACATGTGTGTGTTTCTGGGGGTTTCTATAACATGAGGCAGGGTTAGGGAAAAGGAGGGAGCTTTTTGAATTTAAAGGGCTCCATTGGCACACCAATTGGCATTCTTGCCAGCATGGGATTGGAGATGGTTTGCGTTTCATACATGCACAGTTTATGGAAGCAACTGGGCAGTCAAATCAACAGTTGCCTTCATTCAGATCAAATTTTGGTAGCCCAGTGGTGTGAAACTCAAAGGGTGCAGATTAGATCTGCTAAGGACAGGTCTGAACATTATGCAGGTGATGCACCCCTTTGCCTATGGTTCTGGGACACCTCCAGAGGTCCTTTTGAGGGAGGTAATGTGCCTTTTGGTGGAGGGCAAGTACCCTTTGGCTTTGTCAAAATTAGGTATGAATGTGCATAAAAAGTGCACAAACTCATTATTGTCAAGCTCATTGGCCCTGTCAAAATCAAATTTCAAAACTTTCCAAGCACCTGTAAAGAGGATCAGTCAAAAGTGTCAAGAGGAACTGTCAAACACAGCTGTCAAAGGGAACTGTTACAATGTCAAGGCATTTAAAAGTGCTGCTCTTTAAATCTTTGGAAAAAAAATCTGGAATGTTAAAAAAACATATCATTGCTTGCTATTTCACTGTTAACATAAGCCTGAGGGCTTCTATTACTGAATTAGTGCTGCATGGCAGATTTCACAACCATCATTTAGCACATTAGGGTGCCTACTCATCATTTGATTGACAGCGACAAGTGGTTACATACTCTTTGATATGTGACTATGAATTCCAATGCCTGAATGAAATGTTTGTTGTTATAAGTCTTTTTGTAGTTGATGGAATGTAAATGTAGCAAATGGCTGTTAATGAATGAGAGCACTTTTTTCAATACAATGAAGTCTACAATAAACACTTGGAACTTTGTCCCATCTCTGCATGGATCCCGAGTTCTGTCCATGTTGGATATTGGGTGAGTTGGCATGGGGTAGCTGTAAGGGCAAATCGTGGATGAATTGGCATGAGTTGGCATAGGGGATATAAAGGACTATGGGGCTTGGCACAGGCGATGGGTTGGCATGGAGGGTATGAGTAGCCATAGGGGCGGGACTTCTCCTGATTCAATGCACCTGACCTATGGACAAAAGTCCAGGGTTTAATTTCCTTTTGCAGTGCAGCATTTATCCATGTTTGGTTATAAGACCTGGGCTTTGGAAAACTAGTTAATTTTTGCAGCCCTTTAAATTCAAAAAGCTCCCTCCTTTTCCCTAACCGTGCCTCATGTTATAGAAACCCCCAGAAATACACACACATACCTAAGGTCCAATGTTTCTAGGATGTGAATACTTTGGATGAAGATTTCCCTTGATTTGAATGTTATTAGGTGACACTGTAATATTTGAAAGAGTATTTTTAGATCCAAAACTGCAAAATTTCAAAGGTTTATGTTCCTCCAAGGTTCATGTGCCTTCCTGAGGTGCTTACACTTGCAGGGGTAATCTCCAAATCAATGGCCCTATTTTACCATTTTGATTCGAAGTGCTGAGTGGACATGAATCTAGGAGTGTTTCGGATCCGACTTTTAGACCCATTCTCAGGCGCCCCCATACGCACTCTGCCTGAAAACAATATCAGCAATTCTGAATCGCGCTACAGAAGCCGGTGGACGGGGCTTATCGTGCCCAAAACCCCGCAGCTCCGATCGGCGCCTCCAATTGCGCATGCGCAGGAAGAAACAAGATAGAATGCGGCTCCCCTGCTACATCACTTCCAGGTCGGATAATGCCTCCCACTGGATCCCACAGACATTGCCCACCCCCACAACATTACTGACCCCCTTACCCCCCACCCCACCGCCACCCAGACCGATCGCGGGACCGTCCTCCCCTTTCCCCTCACTGATCACAGACAGAGTGGCAGCGGACACCCCCTTACCCCCCCCTTACCCCCCCCCCCACCCCACCAATCTCAAGCAGAGAGCCATTGAACCCACCACCCCCCTCCCACCGCCCCACCACCGATCTCAAGCAGAGAGCTGTCGGACACTCAGCCCTTATCTTCTCACTAACTGGAGCACCCGAATCGGACTTTTGTGGGACATGTCTGTTTAGCGTCGGCTCTGGATGGGCAAACGTGGTGGTAAAGGGGGAAGTGCCGGTAAGATTGGGCATGCAGCCCATTAAGTCAATTTAAATGAATGCAAATGGCCATCGCACCCGTTTCGGGCGCGGTCCCGATCTTAGCCATTTTTGGGTCTTGGTAAAGGGGGAACGGGCGCGGAGGTGGGCGCAAATCGTGTTACTCACCTCACGCCCGACTTTACCAGGTTTTGGCACCCGAAAACGGACGCAACATGATGGTAAAATCGGGCCCAATATTAAGGTGGCCATTTGTCTCTGTGAGGCCAGAGAACCAGTGCTGTTAAACTGTCTGACTGTAGAGTTGGGCCTAGCACTATCCTCACTTGATACTTACACACTGACAGCCACCCCAGCAATCATCTGATCGTAAGCATGACTGGAAACATAACTAGTTTCCTCCTCACTTGTCCAAGGCCATTGGAGCCCCATAACTTCTACCCCAAATAAGAACTCAGCAAAGGCCAAGGATTGAACTTTAACCTTTCTAGCTTGTGTTGCTCAGTTATATTTTCCTTCCAGAACTAAGCTACTCATGGGCAGCACAGCGATTAGCACTGCTGCCTCATAGCGCAAAGGATCGAGATTCGATTCCAGCCTTGGATTACTGTCTGTGCGGAGCTTGCACATTTTCCCCGTGTCTGCGTGGGTTTCTTCCGAGTGCTCCGGTTTCCTCCCACTGTCCAAAGATGTGCAGATTAGGTGGATTTCCCATGCTAAATTGCCCCTTGGTGTCCCAATATGTATAGATTGTCCCTTAGTGTCCCAAGATGTGTAGGTTAGGGAGATTAGTGGGGTAAATACGTGGGGTTACGGGAATGGGTGGCACGGTGGCACAATGGTTAGCACTGCTGTCTCACAGGACCAGGGACCCAAATTCAATTCCGGCCTCGGGTCACTGACTGTGTGGAGTTTGCACTTTCTTCCCGTGTCTGCATGGGTTTCCTCTGGCTGCTCCGGTTTCCTCCCACAGTCTAAAGATGTGCGGGTTAGGTTGATTGGCCATATTAAATTGACCCTAGAGTCAAGGGGATTCGCAGGGTAAATGTGCAGGGATGCGCGAATAGGGCCTGGGTGGGATTGTGGTCGGTACAGACTCGATGGGCCAAATGGCCTCCTTCTGTACTATAGGGATTCTATGAAACTATATACCAGATAGGGCCCGGCTGGGCTTCTCTGTCAGAGAGTCAGTGCAGACTTGATGGGCCAACTGGCCTCCTTCTGCATTGTAGGGATTCAATGATTTTATGGTGACCAAGTTATCACTCCTTTTAATTAGGCATTCCTTTATTAAGACGTGCAATTGTTTTGTCTGTGTTTCTGCAGGTTTAGTTCATGTCGGCGATGAACTAAGAGAGGTCAATGAAATCCCAGTTGAGCACAAGACACCAGAGGAGATCAGTCAGATTCTGGTATATAATTTATCTTTGTATACAAGCCTTTAATTAAGGTTTTGTTTTTGGATGTGATTTTTTTTTCTTTTGAGTAAGCATTAAGGAAAGGCGGTGGCATTATGCTATTATCACTGGACTAGTAGCCCAGAGACCCAAGGTAATGTTTTGGGGACCTGGGTTCAAATCCCACCAAGGCAGATGGTGAAATTTGAATTCAATACAAAATCTGGAATTAAAAGTCTAATGATGATCATGTCGACCATTGGTCAATTGTTGTCAAAATCCATCTGGTTCACGAATGTCCTTCAGGGAAGTCAATCTGTGGTCTTTGCTGGTCTGCCCTACATGTGACGCCAGACCCACAGCAATGTGGTTGATTCTTCACTGCCCTCTGCAAGTCACTCAGTTGAAGGGCAATTCTTAAATTATTTTATTAATTAAATACAGAACCAAGAAAGGTCGAGGGGCAGGATTTTCCAGCCTTTCCCGCTGATGGGATTTTCCAGACCCAGAAAAAGCGACCACCCACTGCGACAGGTTGCCCAGCAGTGGGATGGATGAGCCACGCAAAATGCCACAGACGTCGGCGGGAGCGGAAGATCACGCTGGTGCCCAATGGGCGAGCCATCGGGAAAAATGCCATGCAGAGGCCAGAAAACCCTGTCCCATGTTTGTGTAGCAATTGCCAACATGGACCCTATGATTACTATGAGGTGTTTTAACCTTTCTAATAGCTACTTAGCTAGAGATTCAGACCTCAAATTTGACCAACTTTTATTCACAGTCATGCATGTATTGACTTCCTTAACTGTTAGGTCGATACTCAATGAAGAAGCTTGACAATCTTAAACTTTTCTCTTTGAACTAATAGCCCAAGAAATATAGTCCTTTTATCAGATTATGAGGAACTGCGATCAATCGATTGAGAGAGTGCATGTGGAGAAAACCAGTTGTGCTGCTTTTCCCTGATTGGCACTGCAGAGCAAAGCAATTGCACAACAGCCAGGCAGAAGAATGATAAACCAGCTGTACGAAGCTTTAACATGTAAATCTGACATGAAAAGATTTCAAAGCTTAAATGAAAGACTAGAATTGAATATACAAATTTACGTGATAGATTACTTACCAATAACATTGAAAATTACTGTAGCTATGAATATTTAAATTCCTTATTGCAAATTCCTTTTCCATCAAATTGACAGAGGCTTCAGTATATTTTTATGTGCTAATCTCTTCACCTGAATTTACAAAGATAAGAATTTGGTGTTGATGAAATAACTGTTAATAATGTCACATTCATAAGAGTAGAATGTTATAAATTATAGAACCGTAGGATGGTTACAGCATAGAAGGAGGCTGTTCGGTCCATCATGTCTATGCCAGTTCTCTGCAAGACAATCTCATCTGGTTCCACTCTCCTGCCTTTTCCCATAATCTTGAATTTTTTTTCTCTTCAGATGATTATCCAATTCCTTCTTGAAATCCACAATTGAATCTTCCTCCACCACATCCTCCGTGCATTCCAGATCCTAACCATGCGCTGTATAAAAAAAAGCTTTTCCTCGTGTTGTCTTTGCTTCTTTTGCCCATTATCTTAAATCAATCTCCTTTGCCTCTCAACCTTTCTGCCAACGGGAAGAATTTCTTCCTATCTAATCTGTCTAGACCACCTCATGATTTTGAACATCTCCATCAAATCTCCTTTTGATCTTAATTCCCTTCTCCAAGAAGAACAGTCCTGTTTCTCCAATCCATTAACGTAACTGAAGTTCGTCTGACCCGGGACCATTCTTATGCATCTTTTCTGTACCTTCTCTCGTGCCCTCACATCAGCAAGTGTCAGGTGGATTCATGGTAAATGCATGGAGTCACGGGAGTAGGGCCTGGGATTGTGGTCGACCTTATGGGCCGAATGGTCTCCTTCTGTACTGTAGGATTCTATGATTCTATATTGTCTTATTTCTAACAGCATCAAAAAAGAGAAGCTGGAGTCCTTTGTAAAATCTTGAATGAGACCTAACTTTAACCCCAAATGGATGAGACATTTACCAAAGCTGTGAGCTCCATCTATGAGTAAAGAAAAGTTTCCACCGGTACAGTAATGGTTTGACATTTTTGCATTGTACCTGCGCAGGCTCAGTGCCAGGGTTCAATAACCTTAAAGCTAATCCCAGGAGTGAAAGAAGAAGATCAACTTAATGAAAGCAAGGTAAGGAGAGTTTGTGATTCATACACTTGCTGAAGTAGAAATAACAGATACTGTGTTTATTAATCTGGTAGGTAATGCTGCAGTGTCAATAGCTGGACCAAAGCTTTTGAAAAAGATAATTGGAGCAGTGAAATGTCGCAAACACTCACCTTGAATGGGTGAATCATTGACTATTTGTCCAATGGCGAGAGGGGAAGGAAAAGTAAAAAAGATGATTTAATGGTGGTTTTCTAGATAAGAAAGGGGATTTACAAAGTTGATCCGGATACATTGTTAGCCGTGAGGAGTGATAATTCAAATACCAAGTGATAGAAGTGAAATATCGGTAACTATGTCATCAAAAGGGCAATAAATATGGAATATGTTACCTGGAAAGAAGTGGATTATTTTTAAGGTGATGTAATGGTTTATTGGAGAAATGAGGTTTGAGCGGTGTGGTCAGAAGGAGAGCAAATAGGGTTTAAATTATCGAAAGTGGATGGTATCTGTTGGGCCTAATATTTCCTTTAAAAAAGTTCTTATTAGGCTAGGTGGATTGGCCGTGCAAAATTGCTTCTTAGTGTCCAAAGATGTGTAGGTTAGGGGCATTAGCAGGGTAAATAAAGTGGGGTTACGGGGATTGGGCCTGGGTGGGATTGTTGACAGTGCAGGCTCAATGGGCTGAATGGCCTCCTTCTGCACTGTAGGGATTCTGTGATTCTATGATTATGTTCTCAGAATAATTGGTGCCTTTCAAAAAATGTCGCTAAGATACTTGGCACCTTCCTCTAGCAAAAGAATTGGCCCAACCATTGGCCTTAGTCTTGGAATCCTATTCTTAACGTTCATCAACCTGCACCCTTGATGTATTCCACCTGGCCTGGCAGGTCGAATCCTGATTCATCCCTTTCTGACAGAGATAATACTGCATCCCGCTTTCAATTTGCTCGCTGTTCTTCAAAAATTCTTCACAGTCTCACTTAGCCTTCTGACAGTCCAAAACACTCGAACGCAATTTGATTTCTAATCATACGGCATGAAATTCTATCATTAACGCTGATAAGTGCATCTTTAGAAAGTGGAGCTCCATACGTTCTTTCTGTCTCCTCACTCCACCTCCCGCTGAAGATCAAGCTTAGAATTTTGATGAATATCTTTCCCATGTATTTTCCATTCTGATGTGCAGTTGCGAGTATTTTTCCAAAGATCGGGGCTGGAATTCTCTCCAAAAAATTCTAAGTGTCGAATTCACATGAAAACTGCAGTAATTCACTTTGGTATTTTTCAGTGGGAGTTCAGAGAAGAATCTCCCACACTCCGTGCACAGCAGAGATCATTAGTGGTACATCATTAAAAAGCAGCGAGCGGGGTCTATTCCTGTTGGAGAGGCCGGCAGCACAGTGCTGAGTGGGCCACTGTGCAAGCGCTGATCTGTCAGTGCTGAGATCGGCGCATGCGCAGTAGCCCCGCACTGCCGGCCTCCTGATTGCTGGCTAGCTCAATCGCTGGCCAGCCCCGCGATCTCGCAATGCCTGCCCTCCCCCACCACCCCCCCACCTCCTCCCCCACCCCCACAGCCGAATCGCTGGCCCCCCCGACCATTCCCGGGCCAGCACTGAACCCCCACATCCCAGCCCACACCAATTTCCAGCCACCCCACCCCTCCTCCCCCCTGATTCCCCCCCTGTAGCCCCAACTCACCCAGTAGGCTGACCCCCTCACCACCTCCCCCCCCCAATCCGCCCTGATCGCTGGCCTCCCTCCGTCCCCCACCAATCCTGTCTGCAGAGTGGCAGCGGGACCCCGCCACGCCCATCGAGTGGCCCACGAGACCCTCACCCCCCACCCAGACCCCGCCACCCCATTGGCAGTGCCATGGTGACCCCTGGGTATTGGCACTTTGCCCCTTGGGCAGTGCCAGGGGGCCCAGGCTGGTACTGTCAAGGTGCCAATGCCCTGGGGGCATCCCCTCCTCTGCCGCCCGATCCTCTGGGGGGCCCCAATTGCCCCCCCCCCCTTCATTCCAGCCGTGTCGGATCGCTCATTCCCCGTTAGTGGGGAGCTATTGTAATCCCCACTGGAGTGAATTACCCTGGCGGGGTGGGAGATGCTAGCGGGCCCGGAGGCTTCAGTCCCGGGCCCACTAATTGTATTTAAATTATATTAAAATGACCATTTAAATGACCTTTGCGCTTCCCCGCTGACTTCCAGTGCGGATGTGACTCTGCCAGAAATCCGGAGCCGGGAAACACTATCGGGGTGGGAACACATGCATGAACCCCGCAAACCAGTCAATGCAAGAATCTCCCAGCCTGCTGCACTAAAAAGTTTACAAAGTGGGATGGGAGAATCGCCCACTGGGTTTTTGGGGTCCCACTGCTTTCCTCCCAGGAATTTTGGTGATTATCTCTCTGTTGTACCATAACTACTCCGTGACTGATATCAAGTTTTATCTCCACTGGCCTGTTGAAAACTTGGCTTTCTGGGCCACAGTAAGATCGCTGCTCCTGATCGCATCTCTCTTTGTCTCAAAATGTATGCTTCTGATATCATCCCAGTTCTACACCATCTCTTCAGTCTCTTACTGTCACGCCTAGCTTTCCTATAGTATCCATTTTGTGGTTGGCAACTCATCCTGAGATTCTTTTTCCATTAACCCAGGAGTGTCGTCACTTTCATTTTATTCCTTAGACCGTAAGACATAGGAGCAAAAGTAAGCCATTCAGCCCATCGCGTCTGCTCCACCATTCAATGAAATCATGACTGACCTGATGTGATAATCTCCATTCCACTTTCCCATTTTATCTCCATAACCCTCAGTTCCCTTGCTGGTTAAAAAATCTGTCTATCTCAGTCTTCAACATCCTTAATATAGCCCACTAGAATCATAAATTCCTACAGTGCAGAAGGTGGCCATTTGGCCCATCGAGCCTGCAGCGACAAGCCAGGACCTATCCATATAACCCCACGTATTTACCCTGCTAATCCAACTGACACTAGGGTCAATTTAGCATGGCCAATCAACCTAGCCCACACATCTTTGGAGATTCACTATCTTCTGAGAAAATAAATTCCTCCTCATTCCTATCTTAAATGGGCGACCCCCTTACTCTGAGATTATGCCCTCTGGTCCTAGACTCTCCCACAATGGGGAATAAAGACTGGAATTTTCCCGTTTCGCCCTCCACGGGAATTGGAGCAGGTGGACAATGGAAAGGTCCAGTGACCACATAGAAACATAGAAGATAGGAGCAGGAGGAGGCGATTCAGCCCCTCGAGCCTGCTCCGCCATTCATCACGATCATGGCTGATCGTTCAACTCAATAGCCTAATCCTGCTTTTTCCCCATAGCCTTTGATCCCATTCGCCCTAAGTGCTAGATCCAGCCGCCTCTTGAATACATTCAATGTTTTGGCATCAACTACTTCCTGTGGTAATGAATTCCACAGGCTCACCACTCTTTAGGTGAAGAAATGTCTCCACCTCAGGTGGGATTTTACAATTTCAGGATGAGCGAGGCTGTATAATCCCTCCCCAACCTCTCAGCATCTACCCTACCTCCTTCATTGAAATGAGCAATTCAACTCACAACTCAAGCGTATCTATTTTCTTTGCAGTTAATTCCAGTCACCAGCTTTCTCTAGACTGAACACACTGAAGGTGTACAATCAGTAATCGTTTTCTCGGTGCAGTGGCCAATGTCTCAGTAACTCAATTTTGAACTCCTCTGTGCTTTTAAAAGGGATGATGATTTTTTAATTTCTCTCAAGCCTACATAGATTCTTCATGTCTCAAATAAGTCCAACCAGAAGTTTAAAGCTCTTATTTACGTTGTTCTCACCTTTAGCTTCTATTATCATTGTTGATCTTATTCACCTCCCCCCGATCACACATGGTATTTTCCTATCTCCTCCTTTGCTAAGGCTGGCTTCAAAAGAAGTTTGATTGCTCTTTCACGCTATACATTTTTTTTCCTCCGCTAATCTGAACTTTCAATTGACCTCATCTCTTCAAGGCATGTAACATGCATTCATGTCTGAGGAAGCTGTTCTAAAGGCCTGCTAACCCTCCTGGGTTAGACTGCAAGAAAAATGCTTGTTATCTGATTGATGATCCCTTTCTTACCTTTTAGCCGCCAACCTCTCTCTCCATTTCAATCTCTTGTCTTTCTCCTATTCATTATTACGTTTAAAGGGCAACATGGAGGCACAGTGGTTAGCACTGCTGCCTCACAGTGCCGGGGACTCAGGTTCAATTCCAGCCTTGGGTAGCTGTCTGTATGGAATTTGTACCTTCTCCCTGTGTCTGCATGAGTTTCCTCCGGGTGCTCCAGTTTCCTTAGAAAATCCAAAGATGTGAGGGTTAGGTGGATTGGCCATGCTAAATTGCCCCCTCATGTCAGGGGGACCAGCAGGGTAAATGGCGTTATGGGGATAGGGCCTGGGTGGGATTATGGTGGGTGCAGATGTGATGGGCCAAATGGCCTCCTTCTGCACTGTAGGATTCTATAATTCTATATTTATGGTGACCCGGGTTCAATTCCAGCCTTGGGTAACTATCTATATTTCCTCCGGGTGCTCCGGTTTCCTCCCACAGTCCAAAGATGTACAGGTTAGGTGGATTGGCCATGCTAAATTGCCCCTTAGCATCCCAAAATGTGTAGATTGTGGGGATTAGGGTAAATAGCTGGAATTACGGGGATAGGGCCTGGGTGGGATGATCTGTCAGAGAGTCAGTGAAGACTCAATGGGCTGAATGGCCTCCTTCTGCACTGGGATTCTATGATTATGGCCCATACCCTGCCCAAATATTCCACTCTACACATAAACATGTGAAAATGATGGACAGAAGATCAGTAGATTCACTGAACCCATCCAACACTCACGAAGGCTGGAGCATCATACATCGACACTTCTTAATGTTTCCCCTCTCCAGCCCTGCAACCAAGAGGCAACTATAAAGAAATCAATAAGGGAAGAAAATAACCCAACACTTTTTCTCAGACTCTGTCAAGCAATTGGAGCCAAACCAGAACTTATTAACTGTTGATCTAATTACTTTTTCGATGATTCTATGCTTCCCTCAATTAAAAACTGCTCAATTTCCCTCTTGAAAGCAGTCAGAGATTCGGCACAAACTGTGTAAACCTGTAATGCACTTCAGAGGATCACCACTCTGTAGGAAATGAAAAACAGCCAAACGTTGAACCTGCTCTTCGTGTTCCAGACCATCAATCTTCATTATGTTCTCACTGCGTTGAAGCCAGGATGTAGTGCAGTCCCTAAGATTAGCACACTCTTTTCCACAACTTTAAAACTGTGGAATTTCTGACATTATTTTCTTCCTCCTTTAATCGTTAGGATTTTAAAACTCGAGCTTGAATTACTGCTTCTCGATTTGCTTTAGTTTTTTTTCAATATTGATGGTGTCCTGTGCTGCGGGCTTTGATACTTTACCTTAGTTTCTCAGTTAAATAAATGTCAATCTAGTACAGGCTGATGCTTATCTCTCCTTATCAGTCCATTCTAGCATTACAAATCTAATTGTTGACGAGCAACAAACCAATGGCAAGTAGTTGCGATCGTCCAAATTTTACTTATTTATTTATTAGTGTCACAAGTAGACTTACATTAACACTGCAATGAAGTTACTGTGAAAATTCCCTAGTCGCCACACTCCGGCACCTGCTCGGGTACACTGAGGGAGAATTTAGCGTGGCCAATGCACCCTAACCAGCATGTCTTTCCGGCTGTGGGAGGAAACCGGAGCACCCGGAGAAAACCCAGGCAGACACGGGGAGAACGTGCAAACTCCACACAGAAAGTGACCCAAGCCAGGAATTGAACTGGCGTTGTGAGGCAGCAGTGCTAGCCACCGTGCCACCCAAATTACTGCTTCTCGATTTGCTTTAGTTTTCTTTTTCAATATAGACGGTGTCCTGTGCTGCGGGCCGTGATACTTTACCTTAGTTTCTCAGTAAAATAAATGTCAATCTCATACAGGCTGATGCTTACCTCTCATTATCAGTAAGTGGAACGGTGGCACAGTGGTTAGCACTGCTGCTTCACGGTGCCAGGGATCTGGGTTCAATTCCCAGTTTGGGCCACTCTCTGTGTGGAGTTTGTACATTCTCCCTGTGTCTGTGTGGGTTTCCTCCGGGTGCTCCGGTTTCCTCCCACAGTCCAAAGATGTGTGGGTTAGGTTGATTGGCCATGCTAAATTGTCCCTTAGTGTCAGGGGGACTAACAGGGTAAATGGGGTTACGGGAATAGGGCCTGGATGGGATTGTGGCCAGTGCAGACTCGATGGGCCAAATGGCCTCCTTCTGCATTGTAGGGATTCTATGATTATCAGTCCATTCTAGCATTACAATTCTAATTGTTCACATGCTACACATCAAAGACAAGTAGTTGCAATTGTCTAAATGCTATCAAATCTAGTTTCTTTCAATCTATGAAGGTTTATCATGTATAGAACAAATGTGTTCAGGACCATGCAGCACTTGTAAGTTATTTTGCTTCTATCATCTTCAGATATAGGAGGACCATCTGCTTATTTGATAATTAACTGGAATGCAGAAGGAGTTTGTTATTATAATAATACACATTGCATGTTAATAATATTCATTAATGTCATTTTAAAACATTGCTGCCAGGATTTTGTATTCTGCTGAGTATCTCCATCATGCTCCATTATGGTCCTTGTTTCCGATTCCAGCATCCTTGATATTTTGCCTTTATCTATATACAAGCTATTTGGTTTTGTGCCCTGGGGTGAGTGGCCAGGAGAACAAGGGCTCTGATTAGCTTCATTCTTGTGTGAGACCAGACAGATTTTCTGTTGAAGTTAATCGCTAGTGTATATTTTCTAACATTATTAGTTGGGTGGCGTTCCACAAACTCTGTTTTGATTCTTGGTACCACTTGGTGGTTGTCCAACTGGGAAGGGGCTGACCAGTCCCAAAATGTCAAATTTTATGCTACGGCATTGTATTGTTGTCATAGCTACGAATGACCTAGCTGGTTCTGCAGTGTACAGCGAGCTCAGGCCTTGCTGTACCATGTTGAATGCTTCTGCTCTCTTGTATCTTGAACGTACGGCGGAAGGGAAGAGGTCAAATTCAGGCCATGGAAAGCAAACAGTGGTAAAAGACGTAGAGAAGGTGCAGGAAGTGAAAAACCAGAAGTCGATCCGTGTGTCAGTAATTCCTTAAATCGTTAGCTGTGGAGCTGAATTCTGCATTCGGTGAATTCAGTGGACTGAGCTTAAGTTTTGACTGGGGGTCAGATGTGTTCCTCGGCGAAAGGAGTTAGTTGAAAGCATCTGCATGAGGCTACGCAAGATAAAATTAATGCGAACCGAATTTATATCAAATAACATTAAAGTCGTAAGATAACTCTCTTGATTGTGAACAGAGATGTAAGAAGATTCAAGTATAGCAGCATTATAAGTTGATATTTTATACTTGGATTTTCAGAAAGCTTTTCACAAGGCTCCACGGCGACGATTAAGGGCTAAGGTAAGGAGGCACGGAATAGGAGGTAAAGTATGCTGCTGATTAAACAATAGGCTGAAAATTAGGATTATAAGACAGCCTTAAATGGGGGTCTTCAGGCTGGAAAGAGATTATTAATGAGACAACCCAGGGTTTGAGTCGGAGGCCTTACTTTTCTTAAACCTTTTAGGAAACAGGGCCAGTTGGTGGCGTATGCAGTTTAATACGGTTAACTGGCATGGGACAAGGAACCAAAAAATGATAGTAGGGGTTAAATGAAACAGTGGTGAGTCACGACACTCAGCAAAATGATCAAGGATTCATAGCATATAAGCATGAAAAACTGTCAACGGGGGGGGGAATAGTAAACAAATGTTGGATTCCTGTTGCTGAGTGGAAATTAAAATAGGTGATATTGTTTTTATAGGGTGTTAGATCCATCTAGGGCATTGTATGTTGTTCTGGTCACCTAATCATAGGAAGGACGTTACTCTTGACAGGGTACAAAGGTGAGAAATGAGTATCACTTCAGGTATCATAAAGTTAAGTAATCATTAAGGAACATGGGCTTCTTTGGCAAAATAAAACTCACTGAGGTGCCCTAATGGAAGTTTCCAAGGTCACAGTGCCTTGAATACCAGAGAACACAAGTTGAAAATGAATAAATAATGAAGTCAGACAACTCTTTTTCACTAAAAAGAATGACAGCTTTGCAGAATAGGTTACCTGGGAAAGCCACCGCAGTACTATTAGACAATTGGTTCTAAATTAGTCATTTCTTCCGTAGGTTCACGTGAGAGCCTTGTTTGACTATGACCCAAGTGAGGATAAAGCGATTCCCTGTAAGGAAGCAGGGTTACCTTTCAGGAAGGGGGACATACTTCAAGTCGTGAGCCAGGATGATTCCGTGTGGTGGCAAGCGAAGCGCGTGGGAGATGCAAACCTCCGGGCAGGCCTTATTCCATCAAAGAAATTTCAAGAAAAGTAAGTATTTGTTCTTACTAGCTTATAGGTCAAGGATGAGTTAGAAACCACCAATAGTAATCATAGAATCCTCCAATGAAGAAGGAGGCCATTTTGGCCCATCGAGTCTGCACTGACTACAATCTCACCCAGGTCCTATCCTCGTAACCCCATGTATTTACCCTCTTGATCCCCCTCTCATTAAGGGGCAATTTATCTTGGCCAATCCACCTAACCCACACATCTTTGGACTGTCGGAGGAAACCAGAGCACCCGGAGGAAACCCACGCAGACACGGGGAGAATGTGCAAACTCCACACAGACAGTGACCCAAGGCGGGATTTGAACCCGGGTCCCTGGCGCAGTGAGGCAGCAGTGCTAACCACTGTGCCACCGTGCCGCCTGTTAATGTCCAACTTACATTTCAAGTTAAGTGGCTAAGCAATAGAAATCCAGTGAAATGGCAAGTTGAAGAGTGAAGGCTGATTATCTCTCAATCTTAACTGCCTAAATTTGGTTTATTCTCGAATGACGAAAGTCCTGCTTCACCAACAATACAATGCAGATATTATCCAACTCACCTCAATTGTTCCTTCTCTTAACTAATACTGCACTGGAATTAAAGTTGAACATGCTCCAGGTAGCTTTAATTTACTTCATCTGGTGAATAATAAACGGAAATGATTCGCCTATAAAACATTGACATGTTAAATTTGTAACTGAAATTGATGTCTCAGGGCAATTGTAAATCTTAGATATTGTTTTTTCCACTCAGGCCTCACTTGTAAGATTATATTATAAGTGAATTATTTGGAAATACTGCGCAATTCTATATGCCTTTAGGATCAAAGAATGCAAAGGAGGCCATTCGGCCCATCAAGTCTGCACCAATTCCCGACGTGGCATCTTAACCAGGCCCAGTCTCCACACAATCCCCTTAACCCCACACATTTACCCTGCTAATCCCCTTAACCTGCACATCTTGGGATTGTGCCGAATTCGCGTAAAAATGGGAGTAACACCTGCTAGGTTTTTTTTAGCGAGATTTTCAAAATGAATCTCCCGCACTCTGAGAACTGTAGAGTGCCCGAGCGAGATTCATGTGAAAATTCGGGGGCAGGGCCTATTCTTGCTGAAGAGGCCGGCAGCATTGCGCTGAGTGAGCCACTGCGCATGCGCTGCTCGGTGAACACTGAGATCGCAGTGGCCCCGCACTGCCAACTTCCCGATCGCTAGCCAGCCCCGCGAACCCACATTGCTGGCCATGTGACCCCCCCCCCCCCCCCCCACCCCCTGATCGTTGGCCTCCTGGACCTTTCCCAATGTCCCTCACCCCACCCTCACCTGGATAGTCCCGATGTCCTCTATACCACCCCCCCAACCCCCAGCAGTCCCTACTTCCCCGGCAGCCCCATCCCCCACCACAATGGCCAGCGCTGATCAGCCCCTTCCATCCCTCTGCCACTGGTCCCAAGGGAAGAATGGCAGTGGGACCTCCCCCATCCCCACCGATCACCCCCCTGCATAGGCCCCGTCCCCCTCTGGCCTCACCCCTCTCTGGTCCCCGCCCGATGCCCAGTGGGCAGTGTCAAGATGCCCCCTGGACATTGTCACTTTGCCCCAGGCTGCTAATGCCCAGGGGTTGCCCCCCCTTATCCCTGACCTCCTGGGGGAGCCTTCATGGCCCCCCTTTCATTCTAGCAGGGTCAGGCCACCAGCTCCCCATTAGTGGGGAGCTATTGTAAACCCCGCTTGAGTGAACCACTCCTGGCGGGGGTGACGGGAAGGTTAGCGGGCCTGGAGACTTCAGTCCCGGACCTGCCAATGATATTAAAATCACGATTTAGATACTTGAATCAGCTCCGCACCAATTTCCAGTGCAAAGCTGACGATGCCAGAAGTGCGGGGCCTGGAGACACCTGGAGGTAATGGTGCACAGCGGGGAGCCCACTAAATGGCCTCTGCTGATGTCTCCCGGCCCGTTGCACTAGAATTGCCCCCTTTATGTTTAAAGTCTTTTCTTCGGAAATTCATTTGAGGGGCCTGTAAGTTCACAGTTTGATTAACTGCTCTGAGAGTTTACAAGACTGTCACGGGCATTAGGCCTCTGATCTTCGAGTAAGCGTTCTCCAAGGCGGCCTTCACGACACACGACAGCGCAGAGTCGCTGAGCAGAGAGTGATAGCCAAGTTCCGCACACATGAGGACGGCCTCAACCGGGATCTTGGGTTCATGTCACACTATCTGTAACCCCCACGACTTGCCTGGGCTTGCAAAATCTCACTAACTGTCCCGGCTGGAGACATTACACATCTCTTTAACCTGTGCTTAACCCTCTCTCCACTCACATTGTCTGTACCTTTAAGACTTGATTACCTGTAAAGACTCGCATTCCAACCATTATCTTGTAAATTGAGTTTGTGACTTTATATGCCCTGTTTGTGAACAGAACTCCCACTCACCTGACAAAGGAGCAGTGCTCCAAAAGCTAGTGGCTTTTGCTACCAAATAAACCTGTTGGACTTTAATCTGGTGTTGTGAGACTTCTTACTGTGCCTTGGCACAGGCTAGCACTCCCAGATTGACAGCCAGGTTGACGCCCCATGGGAGGGGTTCCCCTTATGTGTGTTAGGGAGGGCTGATGTCTGTGAGGGGGGAAGTGTGCCCTCTGGACTGCAGTGGTGGGTGGGGGGGCGGGGAGGGGTGCGGGGTGCTGCTCCAATGTTGCTGTTATTAGGGGGGGAGCTTGTGCTGTGGCAGGGGAGAGCACCCGGGCTTGTGAGAGAGGGGGGGGGGGAGTTAACATGTGCATGGTAGGGGTTATGGGTGAGCTGGGACCTTTCTATTTCTGTGCTGCTTGGGGCACCCTTTAAGGATGGCGCCCCGATCTCTGTGGAGTTGGCCTTGCCGGCTGTATCAGCACCGGCTCCACCCGAGTGATGGCGAAAACCATGCTGACTGATTTTTATTTCCCTCTGAGAGGCTTCTGATCTGGAGTAAAAGCTCAGCAGCGCAGCTCGAGAGTTACACACCGGGTTTCTGTCAGAACCTGACACTTTGAAAGAATATGGGAAAATTCCACCTTATGTTAACATGGAAGGTAAGAGGGGAGCCATTCAGGGTAGAGGGGCAGAGGCTGGCATGGAGGGTATGTGAGATCGTGAGGGTGGATGGGGAAATGAGGTCGAATGGGTTGGCAACAATGGGGTATAAGGGGTGTATGGGGGTGAGGGGATATAAGGTGTGAGGGCTTTTTTTTGCTTTACTGTCCTTTTTTTTAGACCAGGGACAAAGTTGTTGAGCACCAAGTGGGCCTTTCAAACAGCCTGCTTCGATAACCGGCAGCCCTGTGGCTGGCTCGGAACCTCGTTCCAACCGTGACAGGCTCGGCTCCACAGAATGAAAACCCGACTGTCCGGGGCGCTTTTTCCCCTCCCCCGAGTTGGGTTTGTGGGGGTCTGGAAGTTTCCTGACCCTGCGCTTCTGACTCCAAGAACAGAAGTTCAACCCCCATGTCATCCTGAGCTGTCTGACTCAATACCACACAGGAGGGTGTATTTCCAAATAAGCAATTGGAGAGTCCACACGTACATTTTATAGATAGACAATCACTGAACAGTAGATACACTGCTTCAGATATCTGAGCGCTTACAAACCCCAGTACTCAAAGATACCTTTCTTGTCGGTATAATTTGACAATCTTGGTAAAATGCCTTCTCTTTAAAAATCCTCTCTTTTACTTTCAGACGACTTGCCTACAGGCAGAAGAACGCTGTCTTGGAACAAGAGAAAAGCAGCAAAAGGTCTTCCTGTAAGGAGGCAGCAATTTACTTCTGTTTTGTTTTCTGCTGGGTATACTTACAATATCTAACACAGTCCAAAGAGCTATCTTGTGCAGGGCTGAGATGCTGTGGTTCCAGTACATCAATCCCAGCTGCTGACGCACGGTGGCACAGTGGTTAACTCCAGCAACCCGGGTTCGATTCCGGCCTCCGGTGACTGTTTGTGTGGAGTTTGCACGTTCTCCCCGTGTCTGCGTGGGTTTCCTCCGGGTGCTCCGGTTTCCTCCCACAGTCCAAAGATGTGCAGGTTAGGTGGGTTAGCCATGGGAAATGTGTGGGGTTACAGTGATAGGGCCTGGGTAAGATACTCTGTCGGAGAGTCGATGCAGACTTGATGGGCTGAATGGCCTCTATCTGTACTATAGAACATAGAACATAGAAAGCCACAGCACAAACAGGCCCTTCGGCCCACAAGTTGCGCCGATCACATCCCCACCTCTAGGCCTATCTATAGCCCTCAATCCCATTAAATCCCATGTACTCATCCAGAAGTCTCTTAAAAGACCCCAACGAGTGTGCCTCCACCACCACCGACGTCAGCCGATTCCACTCACCCACCACCCTCTGAGTGAAAAACTTACCCCTGACATCTCCTCTGTACCTACCCCCCAGCACCTTAAACCTGTGTCCTCTCGTAGCAACCATTTCAGCCCTTGGAAATAGCCTCTGGGAGTCTACCCTATCCAGACCTCTCAACATCTTGTAAACCTCTATCAGGTCACCTCTCATCCTTCGTCTCTCCAGGGAGAAGAGACCAAGCTCCCTCAACCTATCCTCATAAGGCATGCCCCCCAATCCAGGCAACATCCTTGTAAATCTCCTCTGCACCCTTTCAATGGCTTCAACATCTTTCCTGTAATGAGGTGACCAGAACTGCGCGCAGTACTCCAAGTGGGGTCTAACCAGGGTCCTATAAAGCTGCAGCATTATCTCCCGACTCCTAAACTCAATCCCTCGATTAATGAAGGCCAGTACGCCGTACGCCTTCTTGACCGCATCCTCCACTTGCGAGGCCGATTTAAGAGTCCTATGGACCCGGACAATAGATATTCTATTGTTCTAAGCAGCTGAATTGTCACGTTTGAGTCCCGGCAATGTCTTTGATGTAAGCACGTTTGCCTCATTTGGTCGAGCTCTTTGGGTCTCAGCTGGTCTGCTGGATGGGAATTAGTTGTTCCACTTGAGCGCCATTTTCTGAATTTTATGAGAATGGCAGAGTAGCAGTGATGCTGCTCCTGAGATCTACTTACCTCAGCGTGCTTACCTCAACACGTTGCTGCACATATCCTGTAAGGATGATAAAGGTAAGAACATAATCAAAACATTGTCAGAATTTTTATTTCAGAAAAGTTATACAAGACAAACATTAGTTTAAACTTGTTTTTAAAATCATAGAATCCCTGCAGTGCAGAAAGAGGCCATTTGGCCCATCAAGCCTGCACCGACACAATGCCACCCAGGCCCTATCCCCGTAACGCCAGGTATTTACCCTGCTAATCCCAATGACACTAAGGGACAATTTAGCATGGCCAATCCAGCCTAGCCCGCACATCTTTGGAGTGTGGGAGGAAACCAGAGCACCGGGAGGAAACCCACGAAAGACACGGAGAGAATGTACAAACTCCACACAGACAGTGAGCCGAGACCGGAATTGAACCTGAGTCCCTGGCGCTTTGAGGCAACAGTGCTTACCACTGTGCCACCGTGCCGCCTGTAAAAATATGGATGGAAACTACAAAGTTCCAAATAACCCTTATTTAGTACAAAGGCATTTTTCTAATATCTACCCAAACTTATTTATCCAGTTTCAAGATGAAAGTATTCCATTTATTCATAGCAGCCACCAGTTGACGCAATTCCAAATTTGATCAATCTATATTGTCAAGTTATTTTGCTGTAACTGCTGTCCAGAGTACACAGATATGGGAAATCTAAGGGCAATGACCTCCATCTCATTAGTGGCTGGGATTCTCCGGTGCCGCTGAATGGAATTTTGGATGAAACGCTAAATTCTCTGTTCTCACTTGCAGTGGGAGGTCACAGGTGAGATCAGAGATTCTCGCCCTAAATCATTGCATAGGATTGATTTCACAAACACAATATGAACAAACAAATTAGGAGCAGAAGTAGGCCATTTGGCCCTTCAAGCCTGATCCGCCATTCAATAAGACTATGGCTGATCTATTTGTGTTGAGTTCCACATACCCCATCTACCCTCGATAACCTTTGCTTCCCATGCCCAACAAGAATCTATCAACTCTGCCTTAAAAATATTCAGTGATCCCGCCTTCGGAGGTAGAGAGTTCCAAAGTCACACAACCCTCTGAGAGAAACAAATTCTCATCTTTGTCCCATGAGGGTGATTGAAGATTAATATAAAAGCTAACCTAGAAAGATTAAAAATACCGACAGTACCTCCACTGATTAAATGGTGAGCAGCCTAGACCAAGTCTCAATCCCGAGCTTCTGTTGAATTAGTCGATCTCAGTCAGTGGCAACTGAGAAACACAATTGATGCCATTGTCCTCAATTTAGGAATAAAAATACAACCAAGTCTGCCACTACTGTTACCCACCATTGCCCGAAGGGATTGGTTGTGGGCTTCAGGTGAGGACGGAATTGGATTCAGTTATGATAATTGCCATTGCTCATTCATAGAATCATCGAATCCCTACAGTACAGAAGGAATCCATTCGATTTATTGAGTCTGCACCAACTCTCTGACACATAATACCACCCAGGCACTATCCCCGTAGCCCCACTTATTTACCCTGCTAGCCCACACCTTGGTATACTAAAGGACAATTTAGCATTGCCTATCCACCTAACCTGTACATCTTTGGAGTGTGGGAGGAAACTGGAGAACCCGGAAGAAACCCATGCAGACACGGGGAGAATATGCAAACTCCACACGGACAGTCACCCGAGGCCGGAATCGAACCCGGGTCACTGGCGCTGTGAGGCAGCAGTGCTAGCCACTGTGCCACCATTGTTTCAGTGAGAATAGATCACTCATAAATATGATCAGCATTGGCAGCACCAAAACATAGTCCAGGTTTCTGTCTCCTCACTGATGGAGAATCGTCAGATTCATGTTGGAGGTCTGTAGAAATCAAGTGACTTTCAAGCGCTTAAAGTGGCCACTGTTGAGCCTTCATCACAATTCTGTTAGTGGAAGTCCCACCAGAAAAATTGCCGGCCAGAGGCCAGCAGCTACTCAGCCACCAGTGCCAGCTGGGGTGGTGGTAGCAGCTGGCAATGCACCCACTGAAGGTCCAGGAACATGGTGAGGCCCCAAACCAAAGCTGCGTGAGGTGGATTGGGTATCATAGATTGGGATCAGCGGGAAGTGGGGTGGTGGGATGGGGAGGGTGATGCAAGAGGTTCTAAGCATTCCCTCCTCTTTCCGCTGCCAGGACCCTCAATCAAACACTAAGTGCCCAACCGTGAGGAATCCCCCCACTGACAAATCCGACAGAACCTTCTGAGGGCATGGGAAAAGCATGTGGTCCTCGCCCCCTTCTAATCCCTGAGCAACCATTAACTAGCAGTGGGCTCAAGGATAATAGATTCCAGTTGCCTTATTAATGATCTGAAGTGACATCCCACCCACAGGGGCTGTAGATCCTTTGTTTTCTGCCCCTTCCATCCCTCAATTAATCAGGGGTTTGCTGCTAGCAGCAGACTCAAGTGGGGCAGGTTCAATAGTGACATTTAAAAAGCAATTGGATAAGTACATGGATGGGAAAGGATTAGAGGGATAGGGGCCGAATGCAAGCAATTGAGACTAGCTGAGAGGGCACCATGGTCGGCATGGACCGGTTGGGCTGAAGGGCCTGTTTCCGTGCTGTATTGCTCTGTGACTCTATTTTCTTCTTTTCCTATTAATGCTATCCTCAGATGACCAAAGCTGTGAGAAAGGTGGGCGATATATTGTCTTCTAAATCACCTGCAAATTCATACAAAAATACAATAATGGTTGTAAATCATCAACATTGTTAATATTTGGACACCTTCAAATACTAATATTTAACATTTCTATGTAACTCAAGAAGGTTACAAGTGGATTAAACCACAAAAATTAAAGCATGAACTATAATATTTTAATTTACAATTCGTGTGCTATAACAGAATTGTATTAAATATTGAGTAACTTTTTCTACCATATGCAAACAGGAAATGGGCATGGGTTATATAAAACTTTAATTTCTGACTTGCAAATAAAAAATGTAGTACTTTAAATGTCTCCCAACAAATGTATGTTACTGAGAAAGCAACCAGATCACTGCTGATAAGTCAGAGCTGAATTCCTTCATCTAAGCGGTTTTAAAATCTATCCCATAGACGGTTGTTAGTTCATTCTCATGTTTGAGCTAATGAAAAGGATATGTATTATAAGAATCACAATAGCAGTCTTTGATTTCATTGAACTGCATAACTCTCTCTGAAGCGAAGGCATTTTGCCATTTGTAGATTCAGAATATTGATTTACAAGCCAAAAATTGTTAATGAGCCCGGATTTTTGAATCAATTTTTATACAGTCGAGTCTCCTCCAGGCGTTATATTGCAATGGAGATGGATGATTCGTGCAGAAGGAGGGAACTGGCTGTTTGAGGTCCTTTATTTTGTGACAGATCCTATTGAAAGCTCTGATTTTGGCATTAATACATCAATGTTCCCAAATCCTGATGAGGTTGCAATTCCCTGGTACTATTTACTTTAACACTCAAATAGTGGTGCGTCAAAAATGGCAGTCATTAAACAGTTGCGATATTATAACACAAAATCAATTATAAGAATGAGCAAGAGATCAGTTATGCACAGCACATGCAAACCATACTTTTATATATGCAACATTTTAATTTGCATTGCTTCCCTATCTCTTCTTCTTGATATTCTTCTCCTTTTGCTTTGTTTATTTTCCACTGTGCCTTTTCTTTTTTTTTGCTTCCTCCCTCACCATCCCGACCACCACATTGAGGCAAATTTTACCATCCCATCACAGGAATCAGAGGGGCGAGGGGCAGACCATGGAAAGGTCCGTTGACCCCAGGTGGAATTTTCCGCTTTCGGGGTGAGCACGGCGAGAAAATCCCATCCAACGTCTCTATTCTTAAAGTTCCAAAGCCAATGCTCGGAACGGACCGGGCAAACCCAAATCCATTCCTTTCTTGCTCCAAAAACCAAAGTCAAAATCCGATGGAATCCAATTCAAGGTCCCCACAAGGGAATCAAACAAGATCCAAGCTGACAAGATGAGGCATTGCATCGCATCATCTCCATGTGGCCCTTGTCACTGTTCTCTCCAACCCAGTCAACTCACTGCCTTGCTCTTCTCCCATTTGAAATTCTGGATCTAGTCTAACCACCCAGCACTCATAATAGCTCTGATAAGAGGTTCACAGAATCTTAGAATGAGATGCACTGTATGGCCAAGATTTTCAGGATGATGAGCGTGCGGTACCCACCATCCTGAGAGTGAGTGGGGAATGCCCATCCCTGCCGACTGACATGTCCATTGCCATTTCACTCACTGAGTATTGAGTGGCAGCGGGTGGGCCTTCTGTCTGCCATTGGTCGGACGTCTCACCTTAGAGAGCTGTTGGCCTATCAAATTCTGGCTTATGTGTCTGTGCAAAACCATCCAATTTTTCAGCTCCCTCTGCTGTTTCCCCATTGGTTGTAACTTTTTTTCTCTTAAAGTCTTTATCCAGTTACTTTTGAATGCTATATTTGCTTCTCCCACCCTCTCAACCAGTGCATTCCTGATCAAAGCAGTTTGCTAAGTGACATAAAAGAGCATTAATGTCTTGCCAGTATTATCTAAGACAAAGAGTAAGCCTGTGCAAGCCAACAGATCACAATGCTTATTAATTAAGAGATGTGGTTGCTGCTCCTATCTGAAATAAATTATGTTTAAAAAGAGAATTTTCCTATATCTTGGAATTGTGACAAATTAATCTCACAAAGAACTGTTTTTAAAAATTGAATTGTATTGAGAATTAATATCGATTCAAGTAGGTTGAAAATTCCAATACTAACCCTGATAATGTATTAACTATCCAGCAATAAAGTAGATAATGGAAAGATTAACCAGATTCAGTCACCTTAGTCCATCCTTATCATTACTCTGACTGTGAAATCATGATGAGACGCATTAAATTACTCAAAGATTTACTGTTAGAACCATAGAAACCATAGAAAATTACAGCTCAGAAACTGTTCTGTTCAAGGCTGAACAACTCCAGGAAATATGAGTTGTGACTTATTCACCCTGAAGTGTTTTTTTCCTATTTTCGTCCCTTGTATATGATTAATGTGTAATTGTTATTGACTTACTGTTGTCAAACACTGATAGATTTTCATGAGCAAACCTTTCTGCTTTCTGACCTTTATCATTCCTTCTCCTTCTATTAACTGCTTCCCTGTCTCTTCAGAGGACTGTGATTGTGATGGGTACTTGAATGGGCAGTACATAGGTGAGAATCTCGATTCTGCTAAACCATTTCATGCGTCTTTTCAAGGCCACAGATTTATGATTCACATAGGGAGACCATCAAATTTAATCTCCAAATAGGGGAGGTGATGGCCTACTGTATTGTCACCAGACTATTAATCCAGATTATGGTTGGACCCGAGGCAGATCTGCCAAGGCAGATGGTGGAATTTGAATTCAATAATATCTGGAATTAAGAATCTACCATGAAACCATTATCGATTGTTGGAAAAACCCATCTGGTTCACTAAGATCCTCTAGGGAAAGAAATCTGCCAATCCTTACCTGATCTGGTCTACCTGTGACTCCAGAGCCACAGCAATGCGGTTGACTCTCAAGTGCCCTCTGAGGGCAATTAGGGATGGGCAATATCAATTAGAAGAATTGGATTTAAATAGTGAGATTGTCCTAGATAGGCTATCATGGCGGAGCTCAATCCTGATCAATAACTAACGCTAAAGGCGTGCTAACCCCATTTTTCTGCAGTTCACAGGTTCATGTTTCCAGAGGCTTTTAAGTGACTGTAATTGGAAATTGAATATTCACATCCCTGAGTTCTGGAGCACCCTTTAGCACTTTGTTGCTGAACATTTTTCAAAGATCAGACTGGAGGTTGTGGTCATTTCGGTTACATCCCCCTGATAAACTGACTCCAAAAACACAGTTACTTTGGAATTTTTGGTGATACATTTGCCAGTGGTCTACATTTTAAAGCTTTTGTGAAAGAATACAGGAAAATGAAATTGAAATGTTGCTAAGCTAAGGCCCAAGTACCATTCATAAGGATTAATATTTCTAATGATATGCGCTGAATCTGATTTACATTTATACTGTGCAGTTGTAAAACTTTTTTTCTATTCATTCGTGGGACATGGGTGTCGCTGGCTGGGCCAGCATTTATTGCCCGTCCATAGTTGCCCTTGAACTGAGTGGCTGTCTGGGCACATTTCATAGGTAGTTGAGAGTCAATCACATTGCTGTGGCTCTGGAGTCACATGTAAGCCAGACCAGGTAAGGATGGCAGATTTCCTTCCTGAAAGGATGTTAACCAGATTGGTTTTTATGACAATCGACAATGGTTTTGTAGTCACTTTTAATTCCAGATTTTTATTGAATTCAAATTTCACCATCTGCCATGGTGGGATTCGAACCTGGGTCCCCAGAGCATTACCCTGGGTCTCTGGATTATACGTTCAGCAGCAATACCTCTACCCCACTGCCTCCTCTATCGAATATGTAAGAATTTTTAAATGTAAGAATAATTTAATATATTTCCGCTATCAACAGCAGCAAGTACTTACGTAGTATCTTTAACATAATGAAATGTCCCAAGGCATTTCACATGAACATCATAAATGAGAATTTGACATTGAATTACTCAAGGAGATATTACAGCAGTTGTCCATAAACTTAAAGGCAGGTCTTACGGAGCATTTTAAATGAGGAAAGAGAGGTCGAGAGGCAGTGACATATGAGGGAGAATTACTGAGTTTAGAACCTAATCAGATGAAGGCAATGTAATAAGTTCACAGACAGAAGTCCCTTCACCAGAATCCCTTTATTTACAATTCCAACAGCAGTACACAGAGTGCTATCGGTCAGCAGTCTACCTTCAGAAGTGGCAGAGGAATGGTTATATACAAAGTAAAGTCTCCCTGACTGGCCCATCAATTGACCCCTTAATCAAGGGCATCTTTCAGTGTCCAACCAAATAAACAAAATCAAATTAACTTAGGGGCAACTCAAAAGGGGCAGCTCCCTACAAGGAGGAGGCCCCTTAATCAGGGAGTTTGGATTCCAATGGCCAACTTCAATGGCCTGATTGAAGTCATTACAGGCACCACTGATGGAGCAATGAAAATTGGGGATGCACAGGAGCCCAGAATCGAGGAGTGCAGACACCACAGAGGATTGTGGGGTTGAAGGAGATTACAGAGATAGGGAGGGGCAAGGGATTTGCAAACAACTGTGGGAACAACATGAAAACACCATTTGTGGAAGGATTGGTGACATTAGCTAACTGGGCTCTCTCAGCTCAATGGATCTCTGTGGTCTATCCAGTGGACTCACATCACTTACTTTTAACAGAAATCTTTCATTGTAGTTTACATTGCTTACACAGTACTTCATCCTGCGGTGTGTCGTATTAAGTGTGGTGTTAAGGTTGGACATACTGGGCCGCACTGTGCCAACGCTCCTTTCTAAGTTGTTCTTGATGTCACCTTTCAGCGGGTTTACGGAGAAGTTTTCGGCTCAGTAGGAAAGACCGACAAGCAAATCAAAATGAAGAGAAACAGACTGAGCAGAAGGACATAGAATATCTAACCTACGAGGAAGTGGTGGCCTATCACCGCCGCCCTAATGACGTGCACAGATTGGTGGTCCTCGTTGGTAAGTTTCACCATCAATAATTAATTACATGAATACTTTCAGAATTAGGCAACTCCATATAATTGGTGGCAGAGATGGAGGGTGCTACGAGGAGAAAAAAAATATGATTGCATCAAGCTCATTGCTATTACAGCTCGTTGTTGCACTAGTATATGATTTTAATGGGCTAAAGTGGTTAAAAACAGAGCTCTTGAGTACTAATCAAAATCTAAAGTTACATTAAGAGCACATAGCAATGTCATGATCAGACCTAATAGGAACCATCACATTGTATCTCCTACCTTTTGTGCATATTTGCAGGTTCTATAGGAGCAAAGGTTAATGAGATGAGACAAAGAATAGTAGCAGAGAATCCAAACCGCTACAATGTCGCTGTTCCTTGTAAGTATCCATTTCATGGAATTCTACAGTACAGAAGGAGGCCATTTGGCCCATTGAGTCTGCACTGACTCTGACAGTGCATCTTACGCAAGCCCTTTCCCCCACCTTATCCCCGTAACCCCAAGCATTTACCATGGCTAATCCCACTAATCTACACATCTTGGGACACTAAGGGGCAATTTACCATAGTGTTGCTATTCAGAGGGGACGATCTTACCAAGAAAGTTTTAAGTGTCGAATGAGTGTGAAAACAGGAGAGAATCATGCCCACTTTCTGGGCAAGATCCCAGATGCAATTGTACACACTTAGAGAAAAGAGTCCAGATGTGATTCTCGCCAGCAGGGGGAGTGGGCGGGGCCTATTCACACCAGGAAGCCGGCTGCTGAGCTCTAGGGGCACCCGGTTTATCGTCTCTGACCTGATCTGAGCAGCTTGCCACGCCGATCAACCGGCGTGACGAGCCAGTACGATCGCCCCCAAAGTGTTTGTGGACAGATACTGGGACAATGTGACTTTCACAGTGTTTAAGTTTATTTATTAATGTCACAAGTAGCTTTACATTAACACTGCAATGAAGTTACTGTGAAAATCCCCCAGTCACCACACCGGCGCTTGTTCGGATACTGAGAGAGAGAGTTTAGCATGGCCAGTGCACCTGACCAGCACGTCTTTTGGACTGTGGGAGGAAACCAGAGCACTCAGAGAAAACCCTGGTAGACACGGGGAGAACCTGCAGACTCCGCATAGACAGTGACCCAAACCGAGAACTGAACCCAGGTCCCTGGCTCTGTGAGGCAGCAGTGCTAACCACTGTGCCACAGGTGTGTGCAGTTACCTGTTCCACATCCTTTAATGTATTCACTCTATTCATCACAAAAACAAAAACGGATGAGTGAATCCTGATGGGATTTGAACCCTAAACCTCCTGCTTCTGAGTGTGAATACCCACATCTTATTTGTTCACAGATTGCGATTGCCATGGGCAAGTGACATTGTGATTTATATTCAAAGACGATTGTATTTCTAACTGTTCATTGTATTTGCATGCAGCAACAACTCGGCAAAAGAAAGTCCATGAGAGGCAAGGATTGGAATATCATTTTGTCAGTAAACTGTCGTTTGAAGCGGATATTCAAAAAAACAGGTAGGTTCACTTTAGTAATGGAATTAGCCTTCAAGCAGCAAGAAATCCACCAAGTCTTCTATATCAATTTAATTTTAGTAGAGGAGTTAAAAATGGTTAATCATGGGAATATAGGCCTTAGGAGGAGCGATAGGTCCTCTGGTCAGTCATTCGAGAAGATCACGATTGTGGTCTCAACTCCACTTCCTGTCTGTCCTTCCCATAACCCTTGACTTTCTATCGTAAGACCATAAGACCATAGGAGCAAAATTAGGCCACTCGGCCCATCGAGTCTGCTCCACCATTCAATCATGGCTGATATTATTCTCATCCCCATTCTCCTGCCTTTTACCCATAACTCCTGATCCCCAAAATGTATCCAACTCTGCCTTGAATACATTTGATGACCCCCGCCTCGTTGACTTACCGGGGAAGAGAATTCCACAAACAAATGACCCTTTGAGGGAAAAGATTTCTCCTCATCTCTGTCTTAAAAGGGAGTTATTTTTTATTTATTTATTAGTGTCATACATAGGCTTACATTAACACTGCAAAGAAGTTATTGTGAAAATCCCCTAGTCGCCACACTCCAGCGCCTGTTCAGGTACACTGAGGAAGAATTTAGCATGGCCAATGACCCCAACCTAAAAGTAAAAGTTTATTTATAGTCACAAGTAGGCTTTCATTAACACTGCAATGAAGTTACTGTGAAAATCCTCTAGTTGCCACACTCCGGCACCTGTTCGGGTACACTGAGGGAGAATTTAGCATGGCCAATGCACCTAGCCTGCATGTCTTTGGGAAAGTGGGAGGAGACCAGAGCACTCAGAGGAAACCCACGCAGACATGGAGAGAACATGCAGATTCCGCACAGACAGTGACCCAAGCCGAGAATCGAACCCGGGTCCCTGGCGCTGTGAGGCAGCAGTGCTAACCACTGTGCCATCGCGCGAGATCACTTGTTGTTAAACTGTAGCCAAAATTCTAAGGTCCCGTATGCCCCGCTGCCACTGCCAGTGGGAATGGAGAATTTGACGCTCAGCCAAATCTCCATTCACTGCTGTGGGGCTGGAGACTTCCAGCCACCTATGAGGTTGGAGAATTCTGGCTGATATCTCCTAGCCTCCCCCAGAAGAGAAAACATCTATCCTATCAAATCCCCTCAGGAGCTTCAATGTGTTCGATAAGACCCACCTCCCAATCTTCTAAACTCCAAAGGGAAAAGACCCAACCTGATCAACCTTTCTTCAGTAGGTAAGTACTTCATCCCAGGAATGAGATAAGATAACCTTCTTTGAACTGCTTCTAACACATTTATATCCTTTTTCAAATAAGAAGATCAAAACTGTACACGTGGGCTCACCAAGGTCCTGTATAACTGCAATAAAACTTCCCTACTTTTATATTCCATTCTCCTTCTTAATCATTGCTGTATCTGCATACTGATGTTTTGTGATTCAAGGCACCTACATCCTTCTGTACCAGAGTTCTACAATCAGTCTCCATTTAAATAGAATGCTACTTTTCTATTTTCCTGCCAAATCGGAGAAGTTTACATTTTCCCACATTGTATTCCACCTGCCAATTTATTTTGCCACTCATATTGCCCATCTATTTCCCTTTGTAGACACTTTACTTCCACTCGACAACTTACTGCCCTACCTATCTTGGTGCTACAGGCAAATTTAGCTACCATACATTCAGACCCTTCATCCAAATCATCGATAAAGATTGTAAATAGTTGAAGCCCCAACGCTCATCCCTCTGGACTCCACTGGTTATAGTTTGCCAACCTGAAAATGACCCATTTTTCACTACTCTCTGCTTCCAGTTAGCTAACTAGTTCTCTGTCCAAGCTAATATGTTGCTCCCTAATATATTGCCCCCTACACCGTGAGCTCTTATTTTATGTAGCAATCTTTGGTGTGGCACCTTATCAAATGTCTTTTGAAAATCCAAGGACACCACATCTACATGCTAGCTTTTATCCAGACTGCTTATTACTTCCTCAGGAACTATAATTCATTAGTTAAACATGATTTCCCTTTCAGAAAACCATGCTGACTCTACCTGATCCCTTTTTGATTTTCTATATATCCTGTTATAACCTCCTTAATAATGAATTCCAGCAAAATGGATTTCAATCTTAAGTGGGACTTTCCGTTAACCAATCCACAGCAATAGTGAATATTTCATTGTTTCTATTAGTTAGCAACTCCACTATTGCTGGATCACGTGGCGGCCATGACAGTAGGTATTGCTCTTTTTATCATCCAGCAATTCTTATTTTCCTAAAGAATCAGCTTAAAGCCAACATATTGATAGCAATTTTATTGGTTTATGCCCCTTGAGCATTTACTCCCTCTCTGCTAGACTTGCTAACCTAGGTTACAGCTCCTGTCATTAAAGAGCATCTTGTAATAGGTTAAAATGTGGTCTTAATTTCTTACCTTGCATCTAATTTAGAACCAATCATCGAATCCCTTTATGCAGAAGGAGGCCATTTGACCCATCAAGTTTGCACCAATTCTCCGACAGAGCATCTTACCTAGGCCTACCCACCCGCCCCATTCCCTTAACCCCATGCATTTACCCTACTAATCCTCTTAACCTACACATCTTGGGAGACTAAGAGACAATTTATCATGGCCAATCCACCTTACCTGCACATCTTTGGACTGTGGGAGGAAACCTGGAGGAAACCCAGGCAGACACGGGGAGAACGTACAAACTCCACAGTCACCCGAGGCCAGAATCAAACCTGAGTCCCTGGCGCTGCGAGGCAGCAGTGCTAACCGCTGTGCCACCATGCTTCTATTTAGCAGAAATAATGCAACATTTGTGCTGCATTAGAGAAATTTATTGGTTTTAATGCTGCACAATCTGCTCTGTACCATTTCTGGGCTGATTCTGTCGCATTGTGACAACACACAAACACTGCACTTGCCCACTGAATGAGGAAGGCTACGACAATATAGAAAGAGAGAGCCACCCCACCTGCTGGCAGCTCAAGAACATGGCAATGTCTGAAAGTACGAGATACCTGCCGACTGTCGCTGGAGGAAGATACAAATTTCAATCACATCATAAAGCTTCTGGAGGCAAAAGCATTCACTCAATTGCTTCTCTGCAATTTTGTTGAAAGCACAACTGGTATCTGTGCCCATGCTTTAAGCTACAACTCAGGAAAAAAAATTACCTTCAACTCTAAGAGCAGCACGTGCCTGGAATCATACAATTATAGAATCCTTGCAGTGCAAAAGAAGCCATTCAATCCATCGAGCTGACGGAGTATGTTATCCAGGCCCTCTGCCCAACCCTGTCCCCGTAACCCCACACATGGCCAGTCCATCTGACCTAGACACCTTTAAAGTTTATTTATTAGTGTCACAAGTAGGCTTACATTAACACTGCAATGAAGTTACTGTGAAAATCCCCCAGTCGCCACACTCTGGCAGCTGTTTGGCTACACTGAGGGAGAATTTAGCAGGGCCAATGCACCTAACCAACATGTCTTTCAGATTGTGGGAGGAAACTGGAGCACCCGGAGGAAACCCACGCAGACACGGGGAGAATGTGCAAACTCTGCAGACAGTGACCCAAGCCGGGAATCGAGCCCGGGTCCCTGGTGCTGTGAGGCAGCAGTGCTAACCACTGTACCGACCATACGCTCTTTCCATTTAAAACATTTGAATTTTCTCCATACTGTGGGAGGAAACTGGAGCAAACCCACAGAGACACGGGGAGAATGTGCAAACTCCACACAGACTGTGACCCACAGCTGGAATTGAACCCAGGTCCCTGGATTTATGAGGCAGCAGTGCTAACCACTGTGCTACCGTGCCATCCATTAACAGCATTGTGTTCTTTTGTCTGGTGAACAAAGCTTTGTATTGCTACCTCATCTTCTCACATCTTTTAGAACATGTCAATGAACATCATAACCAGTTGATTAATTGGCGGAGTGGTTGAAGTGAGTAGTATGGACTTATTTAGGGAGAAACTAAACAAACATGTAAGTAAAAGGGTTACGCTGGTAGACTTAGATGAAAAAATATGGGAGGAGGCTCAGGTGAAGCATAAACACCAGTATACAGGTTGGGCTGAATGGCCTCTTTCTGAGCCATGTATCCTATGTATGTTGTCTAGGGAAACACAATAGCCAGGGCATGCCTAGCAAGGTCACACGAACAGTAAATGAGTTCATGTTTTGGTGCTGATGGCTCAGGGAGGAATATTGATCAGAGAATCAGAGAAACTCTCTGCCCTTCTTCAAATTTTAAACAATGAGAAGTGACAAACAGACCATGTCCAAACAGAAATGAGTTGAAGTTGAGTCTAGCAGGTTAAATTGTGACTCTTTGCTCTTTATTTTAGATTTGTTGAACACGGAGAATACAAAGACAATCTGTATGGAATAAGCGTGGATTCCATTCGTACAATTATGCTAAAAAGAAAGATTTGCTTACTGGATGCAAATCCTCAAGTAAGTTCCTTGGTGACTGTTGCTTTCCATTACAACCAAAGCCATTAGAGCAAGGCAGAATAATTCGGAATGCTCTGTGAAGATATATTTGCCTAGCCAATGAAATTTGAAGACACATTTTATTGTAAAGGAGCTTATTTACGTTGGAGAGCCACCTCTATAATGATCATGTTTCACATTCACTCCATTTACACACAGGAAGATCAAGGGCACCGCCACCAGTATTAAAGCCGTGCACCTACCTGGGAGTGAGCCTATGGACTAGCAGTAGCATTTCCATTTGAAGGTGAAGGGTTTGAGACAAGCAGGCCAACTCGCGATTAGACTATGGAGCTAAATATCTGTGGCCCCCATGAAGACATGCGTGGAGGTCAAAGATTGTGGGGTGTGGGGCAGCCAGGAAAATAGCAGGGCGTCGGGGGGAGCCATATCCTGACGGCTCCCCTGCACATTCCCATTGCTGGACAGGTTTCCCAGGGGCGGGCCAGGATATGGATTCATTGCCTGTTCCACAAACGCAAGTAGTCAATTCAAACAATTAAGACCACAGTTAGGGGCAAACTTTCAGGCTGGCTGGCATCTTGCCGATGCCAGAATGGAACCCCGCCACAGGGGAAGCTACGAGTTCAATGGAGGCCGTGATCCAGCAGCAGGCTGGGGATCCCCATCAGACCCTGAGGCCCAATGTCCCATTGAAGGAGTTGGAGGAGGGAAAGGTCAGGCCTCAAGGAGGCAGCGCTTCTGTGCGAACCCACCCCCCTCCGCCCCCACCACCTGGCAAATAGGGGCTCAAGACCCCAATTTGGTCCCAACATCAGGCCCAAAGCCCGTGGGAAAATGCTGTCAATGGTCTCTAAATACTGGGTTGATGTCCAGAGGAGGTACTCACTTCTGATCAGAGAATCACAGATTATTACAGTGCAGAACAGGCCCTTCAGCCCATCGAGTCTGCACCGATGCATGAAAGGCCCTGACCTGTCCACCTAATCCCACTTGCCAGCACTTGGCCCATAGCCTTGAATGTTATGTAATGCCAAGTACTCATCCAGGCATTTTTTAAAGGATGTGAGGCTTCCCGCCTCCACCACCCTCCCAGGCAGTGCATTCCAGACCATCACCACTGCACTGTAGGGATTCTATGATTCTAATCTGATGAGTGCAAAAACTATACCTCCCCCAAGTCCTTTCATTACAAAGTGTAGGTGGGGATTTTTACCCTGGGTTTTAGCCTCATAGAATTCCTGCAGTGCAGAAGAGGCCATTCAGCCCATCGAGTCTGTACCGCCTCTGTTGGAAGAAGATATTTTAAGGTTAAAAACCATGAAAGAAGCCAAGAGGAGATGAACTCAGCCAATCGCCTTTAGGAAGTGCCTGAAGAATCTCATGCGAGATGCGAGTTAGGACTTGCCCTGAAGCAGAACATGATAGATGGGAAAAAAATGTACCTTTAGATCGCAAGTGACCAATGTGATCTGATTATTTAAATTATACAGGAAGTTAAATCTAAGGGCAACACGGTGGCACAATGGTTAGCACTGCTGCCTCACAGTGCCAGGGAGCCAGGTTCGATTCTGCCTCGGGTGGCTGTCTGTGTGGAGTTTGCACTTTCTCCCCGTGTCTGCGTGGAGTTTCCTCCGGGTGCTCCGGTTTCCTTCCACAGTCCAAAGGTGTGCTGGTTGATTGGCCATGCTAAATTGCCCCTTAGTGTCAGGGGGAGTCGCAGCGTAAATATGTGGGGTTACGAGGATAGGGCGTCGGTCGAATTGTTGTCAGTACAGGCTCGATGGGCCGAATGGCCTCTTTCTGCACTATGGGCATTCTATGATTCTAATCTAAATGATCAGTTTTGTTAAGGAAGATTTTCTTAGTGCAGAAGCAAACTCAAATGAGAGCGGAATTTTACAGCTTCGTCACAGCAGGGAGGGACCATAAAATGCGGCAAGCCATTCGAAAATCCGTTGACCTAGGCGGGAGTGGAAAATCCCGTTGGCAGGAGGGACTGGAAAATTCCAAACCATGTGTTTCAGTCATTATCTATGTGTCATCACTGGGTATTTATAAGTATCAACTTGTCTCAGTTGGTCAGGGGGGGTTTAAGGTAAGCTAATAGACAGAGCAGGGAACAAGGCGTACCTCTGGTCTAAGTTCTGTGCGCATCCAGCTTTGATAAAGGGTCATCCAGACTCGAAACGTCAGCTCTTTTCTCTCCTTACAGATGCTGCCAGACCTGCTGAGATTTTCCAGCATTTTCTCTTTTGGTTTCAGATTCCAGCATCCGCAGTAATTTGCTTTTACTTCTGGTTTGTTGGCCAACATTATCCCCCCAATTAGTAAAAGCAAAAACAGATTATCTGTCGGTTATCTGTCTCATTGTTAACTGTGGGATCTTACTGTGTGGAAAGTAGCTGCATTATTTGATGCTGCTTAAGAGCTATTCATTGTTGAGCATTTTAATCTCATTCAGAGAGAATTGATAAGCTGCTAAATAAAGATAAGGTCCTTTTTCTTAACATCTCGGGGTAGAAGGATGTCTTGCATAGATATAATATCCAGCCCACAGTTATATCTTTTCTATAATGCTCATTTGAGTGTAAGGAAGTTGCTTTTTTTTTTTGAATTTACAGACAATCAAAAATCTCAGGACTGCAGAATTTAAACCATTCGTGATACTCATCAAGCCATTTCTTCAAGAACCAAAGGCCAACACATCAACAGCCGAAATATCAGCAAGTAACAGTGTCAAAGAATTAGAAGTAAGTCCAATCAGTTCAAAGTTCCATTTAAAGCTGTTTTTGTCAAGAATTTCACATGAACTTTCGCATGGTGGCACAGTGGTTAGTACTGCTGCCTCACAGTGCCAGGGAGCCAGCTTTGATTGGGTCACTGTGCGGAGTTTGCACGTTTTCCCCGTGTCTGCATGGGTTTGCTCTGGCTGCTCCGGTTTCCTCCTACAGTCCCCGAAAGACATGCTGGTTAGGTGCATTGGCCATGCTAAATTCTCCCTCAGTGTACCCAAACAGGCACCGGAGTGTGGCGACTAGGGGATTTTCACAGTAACTTCATTGTAGTGTTAATGTAAGCCGACTCGTGACACTAATAAATAAACTTTTTTAAAAACTTCAAAACTCATGCATAGACAGGAAAGAGAATGGGAGAGAAAAGAAACAAGAAAGTTATCTTAATTTTCATTCCATCAAAGTCAAGCATGCATTTTGCTGTAAACTCCAGAATATAAGCTTGCTGCAGGCATCATAGAAACCCTACAGTGCAGAAGGAGGCCATTCGGCCCATCGAGTCTGCACCGACCACAATCCCACCCAGGCCCTACCCCCACATATTTTACCCGCTAATCCCTCTAACCTACGCATCCCAGGACTCTAAGGGGCAATTTTTTAACCTGGCCAATCAACCTAACCCGCACATCTTTAGACTGTGGGAGGAAACTGGAGCACCCGGAGGAAACCCACGCAGACACGAGGAGCATGTGCAAACTCCACACAGACAGTGACCCGAGCCGGGAATCGAACCCAGGACCCTGGAGCTGTGAAGCAGCAGTGCTAACCACTGTGCTACCGTGCCGCCCTGTTTGTAAGATATTTGCATGTGGTCCATATGAAAGAGTGACTTCATGATTCAATTAATTTAATCTCCAGTATTCAGTCAGATTTCAAACCCAGGTGTAAAGCAATATTCTTCACTGTGTACAAATGATTCACTATCCTTTGTGGCAATGGCAAGTACTCGTGTTGCTAACAACCTGAATGAGTTCCTGAGCATGGGGGAATAGAATTAACAGAAATGTCACTAAGGTGGCAAGATTGCTGAAAACTTATTTAATTGTAGCGTTTTCATTTTTTAAAAAAGTATTGCTGAAGGTTCCCCGATAGCTTATTTTGCAAAGTCACTACCTCGGATAGCACAATGCCATGCGGGTGTGCCCATGCAGATGTCCGACAGAGCATCCTACCCTGGCCCTATCCCCAGAACCCCACACATTCACCCGCTAATTCCCCTAATCTACACATCTTTGGAGTGTGGGAGGAAACCGGAGCACCCGGAGGAAACCCACGCAGACACGGGGAGAATGCGCAAACTCCACACAGTCACCCAAAGTCGGAATTGAACCCAGGTCCCTGGTGTGTGAGGCAGCAGTGCTAATCACTGTGCCACTGTGCTAGGCCATTTCAGGGGACCCACATTGCCGTGGGTCTGGAGTCACCTGCAGGTTGGGATATGAACTTACGTCCCCAGAGATGGGCCTTGGAATTACAAGGCAAGTGATATTGCCACCATGTCTCTAAATCTTGCCCTTGGCTGGAGCACTCCAGCCAGGAGGTCCACCTCCAAAGGAGGGGCCACCACAACTGAGCTGCAATCCTCTCGTATGACAAGGTATACGTTCTGTGCACATCTCTCTGGAAAGCAGCCTACTAGACAATAAAAATCATTCTAATCATGATGAGATGTTAAAGGGGTCCTTACATTAGAATAGACAGGCCCTAAGTTTTCCTGGCAAGTTTAGTCTGTACCTACGATATTAGTACAACAACTTCATGCTGTTTAATGTATTCAAACAGGGAGGTGATGGCCTAGTGGTTTTATCGCTTGAGTATTAATCTGGAAACTCAGCTAATGTTCTGGAGACCCGGATTTGAATGCCGCCATGGCAGATAGTGGAATTTGAATTCAATAAAAATTATCTGGAATTAAGAATCTTGATGATCATGAAACCATTGTTGGAAAAACCCATCTGGTTCACTAATGTTCTTTAAGGAAGGAAATCTGCTGTCCTTACCTGGTCTGGCCTACATGTGACTCCAGAGCCACAGCAATGTGGTTGACTCTCAACTGCCCTCCAAAAGCAACTGGGGATGGGCAATAAATGCTGGCCAGCCAGCGACTCCCATATCCCACAAATGAATGAAAAAAATGCCCATTTTGGGGAAGATGTGTGGTGAGCCAAATTTGCTATCCAATTTCCACAGAATTGCTGTCAGCCTCACTGTTATTTCTATAGCAAACCCTGGCCTCCAATAACTGTCTGTGGTCCCCATATGGTTTAAGTCATTTGTACTTGCCAAAGGATTGAATGCCAAAACATTGAATGTATTCAAGAAGAAGCTACATATAGCACTTGGGGCGAATGGAATCAAAGGTTATGGGGAGAAAGCAGGATTAAGCTACTGAGTTGGACGAACTGCCATGATTGCAATGAATGGTGGAGCAGGCTCGAAGGGCCAAATGGCCTCCTCCTGCTCCTATCTTCTATGTTTCTATCTTTATTTCCAATGAGTCTCCCTATATTTTTTTAACTCAATTTCTGTATTCGAAATAGTAAAAACAGTAAACAAGATCTGTTCTCCAATTGCAGGAAGACAAGTATCAGGAAATGGTTCAGTCAGCGGCTAATATCGAACAGCAGTATGGTCACCTCATCGATAAAGTCCTGGTGAAAGGTGATCTTCAGACTGCATGCAGTGAATTGAAAATGATTCTGGAGAGCATCGAAAGGGACTCGTTCTGGGTACCTGCAAACTGGGTCCGTTCGTAGCTGTACCAGCCCAACATGAGCAACAGAATATGGCACCACCTTCTGATGTTCAAACAAGTGCAACTGGGGTGGTTTGAGATAAATTTAATTGCTGAAGTTGGCGACAGTTTATGCACGGGATGAGCACAGGTACGACAGCAGTGTACTCCACTCAAGAACTGAAAATTGAATTTCCGCATTCTTTTGCTTATTGAGATATATGCTGTAAAGGAATCTATATAAATGACAGAACCAAGAATGCAAATTAATTCATATGGCAAAAACAATAGTTCTGATGATAATGCTGAGGATTCATTTTAAGTTCAATATTAACTTTTGGGGACTTTGGTGAGAGATATTTGCTGTGTGTACCTGGAGTAGCAGAGTATATTCTTCAACAAGGACTTTGTGACCTTCACTCCACCCAGCACCCAGAGACATCTTCCCTCAGCTGAATCCTACCAAGTCAAAGACAATAGAGCGGATTTTATGAACTTGCACTACCAGCAAGTAAGGCGTCCCGTCGGGCATGTTTGATTTGGTTTATTATTGTCACATGTATTAGTATACTGTGAAAAGTATAATTTCTTGCACACTGTACAGACAAAGCATACCATTCAGAGAGAAGGAAACAAGAGAATGCAGAATGTTACAGTTGTAGCTAGGGTGTAGAGAAAAATCAACTTAGTGCGAGGTAGGTCCATTCAAAAGTCTGATTGACAGCAGGGGAGAAGCTGTTCTTGAGTCGATTGGTACGTGACTTCAGACTTTTGTATCTTTTTCCCGACGGAAGAAAGTGGAAGAGAGAATGTCAGAGCTGTGTGGGGTCCTCAAATTATGCTGGCTGCTTTGCCGAGGCAGCGGGAAGTGTAGACAGAGTCAATGATGGGAGGTTGGTTTGCGTGATGGATTGGGTGTGCACTCATAAAATTAATATTTACAAAGAGAATGTAAGTAAAACATTAAACTGCTGAAACACACACAGGCGCAACTTATCAGATAGCCACTATGCATGTCGCCAATTTTGTTAAGAAGAATCTTTGTGACAACCTAGTAATTTTTAGAAGATTAAATATTTTTAGAATTCAGTGAATCCCCTGTTTTTAACCAAATCCTGTTTGCCGCTACACCATTCCATTATATCAGGAATAGTTAGTTGCATTTTACATGTACAATCTCCCTTCATAATTAGCTGTCCCGGATTAAATGGAATTCCTCCCTGCAGCTGAAGATGAGCATCTTCACTCATGAAAAACCGTTGAGTTGAGGAGGCTTCCGAAAGAATTGCCCATATTTAATAGTTACTTCTGCAGCCAGCAAAGCTCAACAACCAGTTCTAATTCCGTGACACCCATATTTTGGCAAAAAATTCGAACTGCAATATTCGTAAGCAGATACTTTCTAATGAGGGGTCGCTAACAGTCATTCCATTCATAAAATACTTTCTATGAAAAGCAAAACCCTCTGACCACAGTCAATAGAGAACTCGGCACTGAGGGAAGACATTGCTAAAAGCATTCATCATGACGAGATAAGCTGTTTCCTTTCTAAGAGGATCGGAAAAGCGATGAGAGGTGAAGGTCTAAAATGGTGGAAAACTAAGTCTGCTGAGATTGCAGTTTTCTACATATACTTCACCTTGTTTCCAATCTGGATCTGGATCAAAGCAAAATGCCAAACCGTCACTTTGTCTTTGAAAACTCTGCTGTTACCAAGGCCAGTCATTAATGAACCTTCTTGGAAAGGTTTTCTCTGGGAGAAATGCAAACAACTTGACAGCAATTAACACACCCGTAGAATTGGAATTAATTCCACTAAAAGGGGTGGCACAGTGGTTAGCACTGCTGCCTCACAGCGCCACCTAGGTACCTGGGTTCAATTCCGGCCTCAGATGACTGTCTGTGCGGAGCTTGCCCATTCTCCCCGTGACTGCATGGGTTTCCTCCGGGTGCTCTGGTTTCCTCCCACAGTCGAGAGATGTGCAGGTTAGGCAGATTGGCAATGGTAAATTGCCTCTTAATATCTGGGGGATTAGCAGGGTAAATGTGTGCGGTTACGGTGATAGGGCCTGGGTGGGATTGTTGTCGGTGTAGGCTCGATGGGCCAAATGGCCTCCTTCTGTACTGTAGGAATTCGATGATTGTATGATTCTAGAAATATTTACCTCGTGATTGTTACAACAACTGGGTGCAGTGTCAGTGTTGTATGACAGACTGCCCAATGAAGACCACCAGCCCCCTTGGAATTAAGCACTCGTCCCCCTCCCCATCCAACCACCACCTAACAGTCAGTTTGAAATGATCAGCATTTTAATCAGTTGTGCATCATTCCATCAATAGGCAATTGAGTAGCACATTTCTTAAAACCGCTATTGCACTTTTCAACCGTAAATTTCATCCCCCCTTGTGGAAAATCACAAATGTCAGCATTTAGTTATTTGAATATATTATTAGAAGTACAATAAAGATCAAAACTAACCAAGGAATTAATGTTTTCACTGCAAACTACGCACAGAAACATGTCATCATTGCAGTTGCGTCTTTCTGATTGCATGTAAATACTTGTTTTAATGCATCTGAAATCTACAAAATCAGTCCTTCAGAATCCTGAACTGAACACATCATGTACAATCAATGAACTGCACTTAATTTTTATTTAAATTCCAGAGCTTGCCACTAAATAAAGCTGGATTTACAATCTGAGCTATTAATGGGCCTATTAATGGTGCTTAATTCTCTGAAGGGAATCAAAATGAGTATTATTTTAGGTGAGTCCTGGTTAGCCACGTTGTAAGGTTTATTCCTCCTCAACCCATGCAGCTTCCTGGCATCGATTGTCAGAGATCCTGGGTACAAACCTTAGGCACTCTTAGGGCACGATTTTACCATTGTGTCACGCCCGTTTTCGGGCGCGAAAACATGGTAAAGTCGGGCGTGAGGCCATTAACGCGATCCGCGCCCGCGTCCACACAGATACCCCTTTACCTGGGCCCAAGAATGGCCGCGATCCGATTCGCACCCAAAATGGGTGCAATGGCGATTTACAAGCATTTGCATGCATTTAAATTAAATTAATGAACTGCCCGCCCAACTTTATCAGCATTTCCCCCTTTACCGCCGCGTTCGCGTGTCCAGATTCGGGACGAAACAGACATGCTCGGCAAAGGTCTGTTTCGGGCGCTCCAGCTTCTGAAGAGGTGAGTTCAGAACTTCCAACGACTCTCTGGCTCAGATCAGTGGTGGGGGAGGGAGGCCAGATCATTCTCTGGTGTGGGGGGGAGGGGAGGCGGGCCCGATCATTCTCTGGTGTGGCGGGGGGAGGACAGATCGCTCTCTGGTGAAGGGAGGGGCGGGAGAAGGGAGGCCCGATCATTTTCTGGTGGGGGGAGGGAGGTGGATCAGATGTATCTCTGGTCGATGGGGGTGAGGGAGGAGGGAGGCCCGATCATTGTCTGGTTGGGGGTCTGGGGGGGCGGGGAGGCCCGATCATTCTTGGGGGGCGAGGCCCGATCATTCTTTGGGGTTGGGGGGGAGGCCCAATCATTCTCTGAGGGGGGGAGGCCTGATCATTCTCTGGGTCGGTGGGGGGGGGGGGGGGGGGCGGGGGAAGGCCCAATCATTTTCAGGGTGGGGGAGTTAATTCTATCCCATCACATTTCTAATTCTGATCATTCCTGATATAAGTGCTACTTAGATTATATTTCACTTGCCATGAATGTTTTCCCCCTACACCAGCAAGTTCATAAGGAGTAGAAATTATCTTATTACAATTTCCCAAATTATCTTCTAATCTTGGAAATGCAGCACTTAGAATTTACTGTAAGTTGGCTGTTGCTAAACACAATTGCAAAGGTTGTTGAATCAAGCAACGTTTATTTGTATATGTTTCATTACACAACTTCAATAAAGGCCTAGATATGTACCTCAGTGGACTTTGCAAGTACAGGCAGCAGAGAGAAGGGATTCCACAGCTATAATAGTGCACATGCACTTAATGAGTGAAACTTTCAAAGTACTCAGCTGTATGTGAAATATACTGGGAGGGAGGCCAGATGGATCTCTGGTGGGGGGAGGGTGGGAGGGAGGGAGGGAGGGGGGGTCTGCTGCCACTCTGCGGGCGATCGGTGGGGGAAAAGGGGGCAGAGGGTCATGATCGGTCTGGGTAGCGGGGGAGTGAGTGGATAAGGGGAAAGTTATGTTGTAAGGGTGGGGGTGATATCTGTGGGGGCCATCGCTCCCGGGCCACTTTATCTGCTTTTTGCGGCCCGGGAGCGATGTGACAGCGGCGCGATTTTCAATTTTTGTTTCTAACTGCGCATGCGCAATTCAGAGCTCCAATCGTTTCGGGCGCGCTAAGCCCCGCCCACAGCGCAATTCAGACTGGCGATTTTTTTTTCAGGCTAAGTGCGTATGGGGGCACCTGAAAGCAGATTTCCAAGTCGGATCTGAATTGCACCCAGATTCAGCACTTAGAATGAAAATGGTAAAATCAGGCCCTTCGTCGACTTGGATACAAACAGCGCTAGACGCCATACATAATCTGACACGAGGCCTTTAACGACTTATGCACAAGGAGAAACCAGCTTGCAGTCGGCCTGCAAGTGTTTTCTGAAGTTACAAACAAACAACTTGGCAATTACAGCAAATCAGAAACAAGCAATTTTTCTAATCCTTCATTTCCTTACATATTCGCCAATTAAATCCTGGCTTTTTGCCCTTTCTCATTCGATGAAAAACTGGCTAATCCTTCATTTGCATAGCATATCCCCATATCTCGCCTTTGGTATTTGTTATGGAAAAATCTTGTCTTGCTCACCCTCTGGTGAAGGCTGAGAAATAGAACGTTATGGGGCCTACGCAGTTGAAGATTAGCCCGTTCATGCTGAATAGCAGACACTGATCCCTTTTGAAGGTCTGATAAACACTTTACATTACTGTACAGAGAAAGCATGAAACTTTATTTGTATAGATGATCTGAAGGAGGGGACTGAGTGTAGGGTAACAAAGTTTGCAGACGACACAAAGATAAGTGGAAAAGTGAATCATGTGGAGGGCGTAGAAGGTCTGCAGAGAGATTTGGACAGGCTGAGTGAGTGGGCGAGGATCTGGCAGATGGAGTATAACGTTGACAAATGCGAGGTTATTCACTTTGGAGGAAATAATAGCAAATTGGATTATTATCTAAATGGAAAAAAATTACAACATGCTACTGTGCAAAGGGACCTGGGGGTCCTTGTGCATGACACGCATAAACCCAGTCTGCAGGTGCAACAGGTGATCAAGAAGGCAAATGGGATGTTGGCCTATATCGCAAGGGGGATAGAGTATAAAAGCAGAGATGTCTTGCTGCATCTGTACAGGGCATTGGTGAGGCCGCAGCTGGAATACTGTGTGCAGTATTGGTCCCCTTATTTGCGGAAGGATATATTGGCCTTGGAGGGAGTGCAGAGAAGGTTCACCAGGTTGATACCAGAGATGAGGGGTGTTAATTATGAGGAGAGACTGGGCAGATTGGGTTTGTACTCGTTGGAATTTAGAAGGCTGAGGGGGGATCTTATAGAGACCTATAAGATAATGAAGGGGCTTGACAGGGGAGAGGTGGAGAGATTCTTTCCACTTAGAAAGGAAGCTAGAACTAGAGGGCACAGCCTCAAAATAAAGGGGGGTCAGTTTAGGACAGAGTTGAGGAGGAACTTCTTCTCTCAGAGGGTGGTGAATCTCTGGAATTCTCTGCCCACTGAAGTGGTGGAGGCTACGTCGTTGAATATGTTTAAATCACAGATAGATGGATTCCTGATCAGTAAGGGAATTAGGGGTCATAGGGATCAGGCGGGTAAGTGGAACTGATCCACTTCAGATCAGCCATGATCTTATTGAATGGCGGGGCAGGCTCGAGGAGCTAGATGGCCTACTCCTGCTCTTATTCCTTATGTTCTTATGTCTTATGTTCTTATATTTAATTTGAACACTTTAACTTTCGCACAATTTAGCTTCCATACTATGAAACTTCAATCTGAACATTTTAACTTCCACAAGACCACTTCCATCTGGAAGGACAAGGGCAGCAGATACATGGGAACACCAATGCCTGCAAGTAAGTTCCCCTCCAAGCCACTCGCCATCCTGACTTGGAAATATATTGCTATTCCTTCGCAGTCGCTGAGTCAAAATCCTGGCATTCCCTCCCTAACAGCATTGTGGGTCAACCCACAGCATGTGCACTGCAGCGTTTCAAAAAGGTAGCTCACCACCACCTTCTCAAGGGCAACTAGAGATGGGCAATAAATGCTGGCCAGCCAGTGATGTCCATATCCCACGAATGAATTTTAAAAATCCTTCCGATAATGCGGCGACCAGAACAAGACCAGGCCGAAAATAATTAAGATGGGCAAGCTGAAATATGCAAGATACCTCCAGTGACATACATGGTAGGAAGTGATTCCAACACCAGAAACTACTAAACTGATTCAGATCTGGTATAAAAAGCACAACAACCTTTCATCTCCTCACCAGTATCTTACATTTAATCCCAGTGGAAAATTAACTTATATAAAGATCTCATCATTAAAAAAAATCCATAATGATTCAATTTGAATCAGAGGTCAAATCTGGTGCTCAATTTGATAATGAGCACAAATAATTCTTTAAAGTAGTGAGTGGTTCATGTACAATCTTCTGCACACATATTCCATCACCACCCTTTACATATAGCTGGGAGGCTTTTACTGCACAGGACAATCTGGTGTTAGGTTGAAGATTTCTACATGGTCCAATCCAGGATAGCAAATACAGTTCTCATTTTCTCTACACACCGCATGCAAGAAAATACATTCATTTTTTAAAAATGATCTGGGGTTGGAATTTTAAGCTTTAACAGTCTCTCTGGGCAAATGTGACTAATTACTATCGTCAATAATTGAATAAACTAGATATTTCAGCGGTGGTAGTGCGCTAGTGTAACTAAATCCCACACAGATGAAGCACTGCAGTAAAATATGCAGCACTAACCGCCACCATTTATGATCAATATATAAAAGCTCCCACAGTTAGCACAACATCAGGGTGATATCACAGGGCTAATCGACAATGAGTGTCGACGTTTTACAACAAACACTTGTAATCATTATATCAATGAATGGTAGGACACTAGGAAGTTCTGTAGAAGAAAGGGATCCTGCCGTGTTTGTCCATCGATCTCTGAAAGTGGAAGGGCATGTTAGTAGGGTGGTGAAAAAGGCATATGGGGCACTTGCCTTTAGTAATCGAGGCATAGATTACAAAGTAAGGAGTCTAACGCCACCAGGTTAAAGTCCAACAGGTTTATTTGGTAGCAAACGCCACTAGCTTTCGGAGCGCTGCTCCTTCGTCAGGTGAGTGGGAGCTCTGCTAACAAACAGCAAACAGGGCATATAAAGACACAATCTCAATTTACAGAATAAAGAATAATGATTGGAATGCGAGTCTTTACAACTAATCAAGTCTTAAAGGTACAGACAATGTGAGTGGAGAGAGCATTAAGCACAGGTTAAAGAGATGTGTATTGTCTCCAGACAGGACAGCCAGTGAGATTTTGCAAGTCCAGACAAGTTGTGGGGATTACAGATTGTGTGACATGAACCCAAGATCCCGGTTGAGGGCGTCCTCATGTGTGCGGAACACCGCTCGACAATCACCAGGCAAGACTGTTCTCTTCCTGTTGGGGAACACTTCAGTAGTCACGGGCATTTGGCCTCTGATATTTGGGTAAATGTTCTCCAGGGCGGCCTTCATGACACACGACAACGCAGAGTCGCTGAGCAGAAACTGATAACCAGGTTCCGCACACATGAGGACGGCCTCAACCAGGATCTTGGGTTCATGTCACACTATCTGTAACCCCCACAACTTGCCTGGACTTGCAAAATCTCACTAGCTGTCCTGTCTGGAGACAATACACATCTCTTTAACCTGTGCTTTAACCTGGGCAGAATGGCCAATATGGCAGCAGCTCACTAAATGGGCGGGATTCTCCGGTCTTGTCCGCTGCGAGCGAGAATGGAAAATTTAGCATTCTAGCCAAAACTCCATTCGCTTCCAGCAGCACCAGAAAATCCCAGCCACAAACAAGGACAGAGAATTTCAGCCTTTATTTTGAATGAACACGCTATTGCCCAATGTTAGAGTTACCCCCATTTAGTGTATAAATAGTGTACTGCAGCTTAAGTTTAAGTTTATTTATTAGCGTCACAAGTAGGCTTACATTAACACTGCAATGAAGCTACGGTGAAAATCCCCGAGTCGCCACACTCCGGTGCCTGTTTGGGTACACTGAGGGAGAATTTAGCATGGCCAATGTACCCTAACCAGCACGTCTTTCAGATTATGGGAGGAAACCGGAGCACCTGGAGGAAACCCACGCAGACACGGAGAGAACATGCAGACTCCACACAGACAGTAACCCAAGCCGGGAAGCCGGGTCCCTGGCACTGCGAGGCAGCAGTGCTAACCACTCTGCCACCTGAGAGATTAATTTTAGAAGCATGCAAAAGCCCACAGTTCACAACAATTGCAGATGTAAAAATATTTCCCATGATACAAAGAATGACTGGAAAGTTTCACAATGGAGAGATGCGCTCTTTATTATGTGGATGTTTTTTTTCAATGAAGTTGGAACATCACATCTCCCCTGCTGTTCTCCAGCATCTTCAGCGCAATCAGTGATTATCTATAGTAATAGAGATCGATATTAGTCACATAAATAAAACCAAAAAATGTGCGGACAACTTAATTCAATGAGTATTGTATCACAGATGGTGAAATGCAAATACACATCTGGTTTGAATAAAAGCTAAACATCTTATCAAATTGTTTGTATAACTACATGGTGCATCTGTCAGTGCCGAGATAGGTACGTGCGCAGTGGCTCCTGTCTGCCAGCCTCCTGATTGCTGGCCAGCTCAATCGCTGGCCAGCCTTGGGACACCACACCGCTGCCCTACTAACACTCCCCGCGGCCCATTCGCTGGCCCCCTGAACAGGTCCATGCCCAGCCCCAGCCCCAAACCCACCTCCAATCCCAACTGCAGAGTG